>NC_056625.2:121388952-121688952 GCF_002870075.4 Lactuca sativa | reverse complement strand
AAGTCATGCCAACTCGTCGAGTCCACCACGGGACTCGTCGAGTTCATGAAACAGAAACAAAAAATTCGAATTTTGCAACCAAGATACAAACAACCAAGCAACAATTTAATAGAAACCAATCTAGTCTCTGATACCACTGATGGGTTTTACCCATAAAAACTTTCCTATGTGCGCATGCAAAACCCTAATGCTTGGATCTAGGCTTTCTAATTAAACATGCTTTTAATCCAAGACTTCTAATGACTAATTAGGTATAAGAACAATAGAAAATTAGATCTAGAAGTTTACCTTTGAATCTCTTATTTGATCTTGGTGTCTTGGAGTTCTAGAGTCACAATTGTCACTCCTCTAATGGCTTACAAACACCAAATAGCAAAGAGGATGATTTGAGAGAGAAAGGCTAGGAGGAAATCGACCAGGGGTTCTCTATTCTAGATGAGATGTCGACTTCCCTTGGCCATGGGGTCTATTTATACTTGTAGACTCCTTAAGTGTTTCACCTTAAACCTTAGTTGGATAATCTTTCCTTAAAGGAATCCAAATCCTTTCCTTAGATAAGCATTGGACGATTTGAGTTAACCCTAGCCCTAGAATCCGTCCATCCTTCATCCAATAAGGATTTACAGTCTAAAGTGTAACTATCAAACAATTGACAGTTTATACCCTCTTATTTAATTAATATCTTTAAGTCACCAAATTAATTCTATGACTTATATTAATCAAATAACAATATTATTATTCCTTATAGTATTCTCATAATATATTAATAATATTTATTCTCTCATAATAAATCATCCTATCAAGTTGCTATGGTGAAGGCAACCCAAAAGGACCATGCACAATCGGGTTAAATACTTGCCTAATATAGTTGCAGCCTTAAACACGATTCCAACAATACTAACTATAAATACATTGGGATTAAAATACTCTGACCAAGATTTTATACTTTAAATAATAAAATATTTAATCCAATGCTCAAAATCATATTCATAAGCACTCATAAACGTTGTAGCAAACCTTTCCTATGTCTTTAGACAATCTACAAACCAATTCATGACAGTCATCATTCATACCTACTTCCAACATATGAACGACTGTGGACTATTCGAATAATTTGATTATTTTGAAATAATTAATTATTCAGGAAGTCAAAACGTGCAAAGTGAAACACAAGAATAATACTAATCCTATATGGTCCCAAACCTTTGAGTATAAATAAAACACCTTTTATTTTTCACCATATCGATTACTCATTATTTGTTGTTTCGGTTAATTAACTTATTACTTGAATTATTACTATAATTGTCCCATGCTCTTAGCATGCACACAATGTTTACCTATGGTCCTTACTTTGTGAAATAGATCAAATGAACACATTTCCAATCATAGTCATTTCACAACTCCCAATCCATATCACAAGTGTAAGAATATCAAATTCTTGCCACTTATAGAATATGTTATATTCTAACATTTTATGCAACGATCCTTTCGTAATTTCACTGCACTAAAGTCACAGAGACTATTGCCAATGAAATTACAAAGTCCTGTATTGGAGATTGTTGCAAGACAATTCCATAGATATGAAGTTTCGTATTCAAGGTACATTCCTTTGATTATCCTTCTGCATAAAAGTTTCTAATCTAGACATATAGATTCTTAACGTCCAATTCCCAATATGGAAACATTTCCACATTTTCCATATGACAACTCATTATCAAATCTTGTAATAATAATGTAAGTATGGTCTATCCACTACTATACTTCCAACTATTCACAAGCAACCAATCCTTGGCGAATCTTAGATTGCCCATTGATAGTTGTTTAATAAACTTAGTCATGTCCGGTTCTAGTCCTTTTTCCATCTTGATGCTCTAGGCATTTGGAAAATTTTAGGACGGTTAATTATTACAGCATATGCGATCGATCCTATACTCGAAGCGTATGGAACACGAAGCATAATGTCTTACATAAAGACGTGATACTTTATCAGTCTTTTGCCATAATATGTTCTCAAAACTCGAATTACGAAAAGGGATGCCGTAATCATAATCGAATTTTTAGAATGAAATTCATATATTTGACTAAATTTGATTAAAATTTCTTGATCTAAGTTCTTAGATTTCGAAACGAAGTACAATATTCTCTCCCTTAATTATAGCAAAACAACTTTTCAACCCTTGCAACTTTGCAAATTTAAAACACTTGTTTTCTATAATTAATATTGCTAACTTGCAACTTACCATAATTTTCATGCTCCCACTAACATGATGATTATATTCATACCAACATAATACTTATGCTCCAACTAGCTTTGACATGTATTTAGAAAACAATTGAACTTCTAGAAAACAATGCTTATTGAGTTTCTTAAGTTCGTATTTCTAATACTAAGACGCTTCGATAAGACTTTATCCAAGCTTCTCAACCTCATACACCTTTTCCTAGATAACACATGTGTGTCGATTCTAGAACTTATAGCAATAAGTCTAAAATTTTTAGACCCGTTTGTCATTTCTCACAATTCGAACTATGAAGAGGGATGTCGTAATCATAGTTGAATTTGAGAAACCCAAATTATATAATGCTACCTTAAAAATCTCTCTTAGTGAAAGCGTTTCCTCACAATCATTTTCATGAAGGAGAGAAACCTTATCACACTTAGATTTTATTGTGTATGTACCCTTATCCATGTGAATTTGTTATAACCATAATCACAAGATAATGTTAGTGACAAATCCAAACTCTTATGGACAGAACATGTTCATTCTAAATTTCTTGCCATAAAAGGTCCCACCATTGCTTCCAAGTTATTAAGCAGCCCATCCCTTCATTTCAATGTACTTTCCATTGAACAAGGTTCCTTGCCCCTATGCAATCCATTGAGAACTTATAGAACTCATATGCATAGTTGACCAAACTGGAATGGCACAGAAACAAAAATCTGTCAACACGATAGGTTAGAAACTTCAAGTCGTGTGCTAGGGTTTAATAATAGGTTTACTCTTGATTAGTTCTTGAACCTATTCAAGATCATTTAGACTCCCACTAACCTCTTGACATATAAGATTCTCTTGCCAAGCAACATTCTTTGACAAAACAAATATTCAAGAGTTAGTGTGTGTCTTTATCAAGACAAAACCTACACAGAATTTGGTACTAGTTGGTCTTTGTCTTATTCTAGACATCACAACTCACCAAAATGTGAAAAAAAATAAGAGCATTCCTACCTAAGATTCTATCACTCAAGTCACAATCTTGGAGTTTAACTCTAAGACTTGATCTTGGAATGAAGTACGATTCATCTTATTGACTTAACCCATTTTGACAATTCCCGACTCCTCTTCTTAGCCATACTTAGTGCACTAAGGTGTCCTTAGAGGATGAATTGTAATATGGTTCTTAAGATGATCGTAAAACATGATACAAAAGTACTCTCTTCTTAGATTGGAGAAACTTTTATCTTTCTGCCTAATTGATTCTTCTTATTCGTTCTGCCATTCATTGAAACTTTTCGATGATTCAGAATTACACTTAATCTTGAAAGCATAATCATGTTTACTAGACTTTTAGTAAATCATGACGAATAATCTTTTTGTTATCTATGGTGGACTTGACTAGTGCACAACATTGTGAACTCAATCTCCTAGTCCTTCACTTGACTCTTTGTCAAGGAATTAGCCTTAAAATTTCTAAGTACCAAGATTTCCATACATCACATGACTCAAATCATATGATTCCATGCTTCTGTGCAATTGAAACTTGGGCGATGGGAATCTTTCCTTACTTAGAAAATAACATAACTAAGAATCACATCCACTTTATATTTCTTATAATAGAAACATATAAACATCAATTTTCACAATTTCCATTACAAGGAAATATAAATAAGACAAAATCAAAATTTATTTTATTGCGGAAAAATATATATCCTTACAATGTAAATGAAAACTATGTATTACATATTCCTAATCAATCTACCATAACTCTAAGCAGCAACTCAAAATCCAATCATCGAAACCATTCGTTCGTAATCCATTTCTTCGCGATCAGACTCAACTTGCTCCTTCCAGTAAGCTTCCTTTCTTTTCTTCAATCCTTCATAACATCGAAATGTAATCTATATCACATCATGTATTAAGAATCTCCAAATAGGAACTTAAAGGAGTTAGATAGTGGATTTTACCTAAAGCAGAGTCATACATCTTGACTCTCCCATCTCTTAGATCTTTTAGGTAGTGAGGGCAACTTCGTAACCAATGCCCCTTCCTTTTGGCAGTAGAAACATATGGATTTTTCTTGAATGGTACACGAGACTATCTCAAACTCAGCCTTTCTCTTGCGTAGAGAAAACTTTTGTAGACTTCCAATGTGGCCATTTCCCATAGAAGGTTGGGATATTGATTTATCAGACAAAATTTGCTCGACCGGTGCGCAAAATCATTTCTGATTCAGCAGCAATAAGCAAATGAGTCAAATAAATAGGGGTCATGTCGTGGTTCAACTTACCATATGATTCAGGAAGTCACCGAATAGCCAACTTCCTTGAGACATCGACACCTAACAATCTTGTCAACGTGTGACTTCATCTTTAAGACGTATGTACACACAAACTTTCCATCTTTGTGTCTTATTGCCAATAGGGCTTGAGTGACCTTGACCTTTTCAAGTTTTTAAAACATGTGGGCCAGGGAGAATTATTGGAGGAGGTGGAGAAATGAAGCATGATTTCCATTTCCACAATCCAATCGTGGAACATCATCTTCATGTGGAAAACCTTTTCCAACGGATTTAGGAAGACCATAGTTGTCAGACTTTGACATCTACCAAATGGGAGAAAATTCAAGTTTAGTTGATTGAGTCTTTAATGAAACACCCAAATGAGACATTAAGGCTAGGATCCAACACAACATCCTACAAATTGGAAGAGGGATGTCGTAATCCAACTTGTAGAACATTTGAAGGTAAGTGAATGACGATTCACTATTTTTCCACCATGAAAAACGAAAAAGGAATTTAAGTTTTAAATGTATTGAAAACTCCTAGATCTTTTGAGATTCATTGAACTTTTCAATGGCATGTTTAAATCTCTATATGCACCTCGATTTGTGACTGGGATGCCGAGGATCACAAAACAGGGTGTAAATAACCATGCAAATATACATGGTGCCCCCAATGTTACAATCACCTATTCGATGTGCCAGTTAACCACACATGCTCCATCGAACTATGACATCCATCGAGTCACCCTTTGCTACCTTTGCTTAGAACCATTTAGTGTGTCGGTTAACCACACACACTCCACTAATGTCTTAGCAAGGGTACAAAGTGTAATTTCTTGGAATTGCATCAATTCACTTTTGCCTAAAGTAACTAAGATTGGGAATTTTGTAAAACATTTTGCTACTTTATTTTTCATTATACTTTTAATAAGGAGAGGCTTTGCCCTATCCTACCCTTTCGGCTAACGAACCTCCACCAATCAAGGAAGCGGTGGGTGAGAGTGGACACCCATTAAACGACCATTTTATAGGCCATAACCTTATACCCCCCCCCCCTTATAGATCGGCTTCGTAAATGAGGCCTACTAATGGTAAGACTAGCATTTAAGTTATACATATTAGACTTTTAATGTTATACATAGTATAAGGGTGTATTTTACACTTTTAAAATACTAGGTGGTTTAATTTTATAAATTACACTTTTAATTCAATCAGATATAAACCAAATGATGATGAATTTATTAACTTTCATTTAATTATAATTTTAATTAACTTAATAAAACCAAAAAGGTGAAATTTGAACTTTTCAAAACTAGGATTTAGAATTTTACATTTTAAAATTAAACTTTTAATCAAATATTAAATTCCAAAAGTTGATGGCGAGTTTTTGAAACTTTTCAAAACATAAGCAAGAATATTCTAAATCAAATTACAAATAATAATAATTAACCAATTAATTAGTAATTATCTAAATATGACCTAATTCAATTTCTTGCAAGATAATCTATCAAATAATTCAAATAAATCAAGTTTATCAAATAAGGCAATGATTATCTAATTAATTTGACAATTATCTTCTATTTTCGTAAGGATATCTTTTAAATTAAACAATTAATTTAACCTAATCCCTTAAATCCCCTAAAATTCGAAATTATGGGATGGGATAATTCAAAATCTTTAATTACCAAATTTAAACACTTAAAAGATAATTACAAGATATGGCATTTATCCAAATCCCTGAAAATGGGATCTTATCTTGGGGAAGGAGGCATATTTCGAAATTCAAGGGTTGGATAACCCTAGTATTCGAAAACTTGGAGGCTAAGGAATGGGTTTGGAAAACCCTAACCAATTTCGAAATCTTGGAGGCTAAGGAAAGGGTTTGGGAAACCCTCACCAAATTTCGTAAATCAGGGTTCAGGAACCCTAATTTCGAAAATTCATGCCTCCTAGGGTTTATTGGCCATAAAACCTAATTTTTCAAGTTCATACATTTGTATAATGCTAATTGAAAACAAAAACCAATGTCTCTGATACCACTGTTGGGTTTTATACAAACAATCCTATGTGTGCATGCAACCCTAGAGTTGGATCTATGTTATCACTATTAGTTATACAATATTATGAACATGTGAAGAACCCTAAAAAGCTTCTAGGGATTTCGAAATTCACAAAGAAAGATGAAATACATACCTCTTGTTGTTATATTGTAATAACAACTTAAATCTTGAAAGCAAGCGCCACAAGTGTCGCGCCTCTAATGGCTCACAAACAAACCTAGCAACCAAGGATTACTATGGAGAGACAAGGGAAGTGGAAAACTCAGCTCGAAGCCTCTCTTGGAGTGCTTTAGATGAAATCCAACCCTATAGGGGTTTATATAGGTGATAAGGAAGGTTTAGGATAAGGCAGGTGTATCTTAGATAACCCTAATCCCTTAACTTCCTCCTTAAGGCTTCCAAGGCACCCTTATAGCCCAAGGAAACCCTAGGAAACTCTAGATTTCGTTCCCCACCTCTAAGGGAGGTTCTATAATGCTTCAATGCTCAACTTTTGAGCATTGTCACCTTTAGTCCCTGTAGTTTCAATTAATTCCTTTAAGCCTAAAATTAATTCCAAATTAATTTCTGATTAAATATTAATTTAACAATATGATTTCTAATCAATATATTATATCCATAATACATTAATAAATCATTTATCTTGATTTCAAATTAATTTATTAACCAAGTAATAAATTAATAAATCATTATTCTCTCTCCAACAATTATCCTATTCCAATGCCAGGTTTGAAGGCAACCCAAAAGGACCATGCACAACCGGGTCAAGTACTTACCAAATATGGTTATGGACTTAGACACTAATCTAACAGTTTCTGCTATCTTATAGCACTGTTTAGAGTCTGTTTGAGTGTTCTAAGCCTAGTACATTCAAGAATCGGGTGTTAGGAAGTATCTGCTTGAGTCCATTGTGCCCTAATCAAGCTTTAAACCAATTATGAGGAGTTTACGGCCAAACATTCGTGTTTGGGCCGTAAACTCATGTTTGGCCGTAAGCTCATGTTATATACGTGAGTTTTCATCACTTTCCTCATTTCTCTTCCCTTTCAAGACTTGAAACCCGATTTCTCTCTCAAGTATTATCGAGTTCTTCACTTTGATCTTCAAAAATATAAGACTTCTTTCCATTTGAGTTGTTGATACAAAGCTTTATCTAGTACAACCCTTTGATTTCATCCATGAAATCTCTTTTTTATTTAGATTCTCAAGTGTTCTTCATTTCACCAAGAACACCAAGAACACACACTAGTGTTTTTGGACCCTAAACACCCTTTCAAGCTTCTATATCGTAAGTACTCTCTCCTTAGCTTGTTATATGCTTGAAACACTTAGTTTACACCTTGAAAACTACAAGATCACAAGAAAGAACGGTGTTTACAGCCAAGACAATCTCCCTTGGCCGTAAACCCTAATTAGTGGTGCATTTGTGCCACCACTCCTTCCTAAGCCTTGGACTTGAGTCTAGAACACTTCAAGGAAGACCATAAGACCATAACACACAATATGGTACAAAATACCAATAGTTTACGACCGTAAACTCATTGGGCCATAAACTCATGGGGGTATTACAATTTGGGTCGTAAACTCCTTTGTGAGGCCCTACTTCCCTTATATGCAACCCTATGTGGTTTAACACTTCATAACAAGTGTTTCCTAGTCCCTAAAGCTGTTCCATTTCATGATTAGATGTTATAAACACTAATAAGATGCATATATGTGTTATTATATGCTAAATAAGTTCTGTGTGTGTTCTAGTCTTCACTTGACACTTAGCATCCTAAACCGATCTTTCATTTGCATCACCCAATACACGTGAGTTCATAACCCTTAACTTATCTTTTAAATGATTTTAAATCCTTTTATGGGGGGGGGGGGGAATACAAGTAGAAAACATATTAGTTATATAATCAATCACATGTAATGTAATTTATAACTGTGTTTCAAACAAAGGATTTCATATACTTCAAACTGTCTTATCAAACAAACTACTTTTAAATCGTTCTATAAACTGACATCAAGTCATTATTATTTATTTCTAAAACTCTTTAAATGTATTACAAAACCTCTTTTAAACTTATATATTTTCAAAAGCATGTCTACATATGTATAGTTAGATAAATAGTGTTTAAAGGACTTAGGACTGCTGACTCGCTTTATTTCCTTTTCCTTGTTTGGATGTGGACTTAGGGTATCGGTTATTTGTCCGAAGGTCGTCTAAATATTAGATATATATTATGTATACATATGTAGATATAAAAGTACTATCAATCAGTTCAGTACCTTTAGGTAGCAAAGGTATACATTCGTTCATTCATTCAACTACAGAAATCACTAGTAAACTATAATAGATATAGTTTAGGAGAATACTATAATAGAGAATACTATAACAGAGAATACTATAACAGAGAATACTATAATAGAGAATACTAGTTATAGGATCCCATAACAGAGAATACTAGACGGAGAATATTCTACAAAGGATACTATATAGAGAATACTATACATAAAATACTATTACTATAACAAGGTTCAAAGATAACATAATGTGAGATACTACTGTTGGATAAGGTGTCTAAGTCCATAACTATTTCGGGCTTGTACTTGACCCGACCCGGCATGGTCCATTTGGGTTGCATGGCACCATGCAATTGGATAGACTAAATGAGAGAAATAACACGTGGAGATTATTAATATATTATAAGTTCTAATATATTAATAATATTATTTGATTAGTTGATCAAAGAATTAATTTGGAATTAATTAAGTGATCAAAGGATAACTAATTAAATATATGGGTTGATTGTGTAAATCATCCATATCTTGTATAGTGGGCTAAGAGGCTCCATGGATTATCAAGTTGGGTTCTACCCATAGGATGCTCCATGGATGCTCCATGGGAGTTACAAACCCATGGGTCATGGAAATGAAGAGTCATGACACATTAGGGTTTACATGGTGTAACCCTAGATGTGTCAACACTATATAAGAAGCATATTCTCCACCAAAAATCGGAACTACTAAAGAAACAAGAGGGCTTGGCCGATTTTTTGAGAAGTGTGTTATCTCAAGAGTCTTTCCAAGAGCATTTGGTGTTGTGTGAAGCATTTGAGGCATCACACTTGGGGTGCTAGGCTCACAAGGTTTCAAGGAACACAAGCAACAACAAGGTAAGTTATTCTATCTATGTTTCAAGTTAAAATTGTTCCCCATGTATGCTAGATAGGAATATAACCTTGGAATTCAACTTTGCATGATAATTAGACAAACATAGATCCAAGGTTATTAGGGTTGCATGTACACTTAGGAAGTGTTAGAATGCTCAAAACCCATCAGTGGTATCAGAGCCTAGGCTTGCTTGTTTGTTTGTTATTTGTGCTTAAAAGTTGAAGAAAGTCGAAAATCTTGCTGTCTGACTGATGGACTCGGCGAGTCCATGGGGAGGACTCGACGAGTTCACGTGTATCTTCAACCTACTCGGCGAGTAGGTTTATGCACTCGGCGAGTAGGGTCGACAGAGTGCAGAATTTCGACTTGTGTTGCTGGAAATGGATTAGAATCATTACCCTAAAATGTTTTGGTACTTGAAAACTTATTTTAGAAGGTGTAATGTCTTTTCTAACTCATTTACAACAACTAGTTATCAAAATTACAAGATTAAATGTGATTTTGATTCTTGAAAGTGTTCATATTCATGTTCTTGTTCTTATGATGTTTAGATGATCATAGGAATTATTTGTAACCTATGTGGTAGATTAATTCATGATCATAATGTGTTTTAATGGAGTCCATAACTTGTCCTCAAGTTATGGAAAACCAAAAGTCTCTTGGATTAAAAAAAAACCATTAAAAGAACACAAGAGTTAGAAAAATGAAAAGTTCTCATTTTACTACTCTATTAAACTCATAAGTTACAAGAAATGAAAAGTTTTGAAAGTTTACAAAACTTGACCTCAAGTTTTGGAACAAGTAAAGTTAAGTTAAAACTTTAGTTCCAACCCCTAGAATTTTAAAAGTTAAAATTCAACCCTTATACTTATATTATTATGATTTAATAATTATATATATATGTATAAGAACAAAGTCGTCTTACCGCTAGTACGCCTCATTCACGAAGCCGGTCTATAAGGTGGGTATAAGGTTGTTGCCTATAAAATGGTGACTTAATGGGTGTCCACTCTCACCCACCGCTTGCTTGATCGGTGGAGGGTCGTTAGCCGAACGGGTAAGACAAGGACTTATTAATTCTCATTCAAAGTATGATGAATATTATAAAGTAACTAAATGTTTTATTAAATTCCCAATCTTAGTTACTTTAGGAAAAATGTGAATAAGGTGCTATTCCATGAAATTACACTTTACACTTTGATTAAGTCGTTGGTGGAGCGTGTGTGGTTAACCGGCACACTAACTTGGACTTAACAAGGTAGGTAAAGGGTGACTTAGGGTTTATTATAGTATCGATGGAGCGTGTGTGGTTAACCGGCACATCGATTGAGTGATAAACTTTAAGGGTACCAAGTGATTTGCATGGTTACTTCACACCTCGTTTTGTGATCCTCGGTATCCCAGTCACAAAACTTGGAGGGCACACTCGAGATTGAAACATGCCTTTGAAAAGTTCATTGAATCTCAAAGAATCTAGGAATTTCTAAGAACCATTCAAAAAACCTAATAGTAAAATATTGCGGTTTTCGTGGTGGAAATTGGTGAATCGTCATTCACCTACCTTTCAAATATGATATAGCTTAGATTACGACATACCTCTTCTAAGTTATATTATATTGTGATTGGATCCTAGCCTTAATATTACATTTGGGTGTTTTATTAAGGACTCTCTTATATCTAAACTAATCTTGTCCTAATTCCTTCAGATGTCTTTCAACAATGCTTCTGGCTCTAATCCTAATGGCTCCTTTTCCCTTATGAACTTGTGTGGGAAAGTCACCTTTGATGGATCCAACTTTAATGAGTGGATCAGAAACATCAGGATGATTACCCGCTACGAGGACAAAGAATATGTCCTTGACAAGGAGCTTAAGGAGATTAATGAGTCCACTGCAACTCCTCAGGAGATCGCTGAATTTCGGGCACATGAAAGGGATGCTACGAAAGTGGCTTGCATCATGACGGCCACGATGACAGCGGAACTCCAAAAGTCTTATGAAGATTTCTACCCTTATGACATGCACCAAGATTTGATGGAAAGATACCATCAAAGTGCAAGACAAGAGAGGTATGAGATCATCTGCTCCATGATAACAACCATGATGAAGGACGGGGAATCCGTCACGAGCCACATGCAGAAAATGCAAAGGTATGTGGATCGTTTGCTGAAGCTTAATGTGAACTTCCCGGAGGATCTTGCAATAGATATTATTTTGCATTCCTTACCATCGTGCTATGATCAATTCCGCATGACATATCACATGAACAAGGAAGAAGTCACCCTCAGCAAACTTCAGGGACTTCTCAAGACCGCAGAAACAGGTCTTAAGGGGAAGTCGGTTGCTATCACTCCTACTCAAAACTCTACTCCGGTTTTGGCAATCGGGAAAAGTCGAGGGAGGAAGAGAAAGAGCTCTTCTAAGGGTACCAAGGCTCGGACCCTTGATGGCTCTTCTTCAAGTGGAACCAAGAAAGGTTTCGTTACTCCTTCTTCTGACCCAAAAGAGGCTGAATGCTTCTATTGCCATGAAAAAGCTCATTGGAAGCGGAACTGCCCAAAATACCAGCAAGATGTGAAGGATGGGAAAGTTAAACCCAACCATGCAGGTATTTACACTATCATTTCTAATAACTCACCCCATTCTAATTCTTGGGTCCTTGATACCGGGTGTGGTATTCACATTTGTTGTGACTTGCAGGGACTAAGAAGAAGTGAGGATGTGGAGCAAGGAAGGATAAACTTGATCATGGGGAATAGGAAAGTTATACCTGTTACCAAGATTGGAGTTTATACTTTATCGCTAAGTAGTGGGTTTAGTTTAGATTTGAATAAGTGTTGTTATTCGCCAGGAATGGCAAGAAATATTATTTCCTTTCATGCTTTGTACAAACAAGGGTTTACCTTTTCATTTAATAATGAAGTTGGTTCTATAGAAGTTTTCTATAATAATGTCTTTTATTTTAAAGCATTACCTTGTGATGGTGTGTATGAAGCTGTATCTGTTGTAGATAACTTGGGAAATAATGTTTTGTGTATTGATTCTACTAATAATAACCTGGATAAAGCATCTTTATGGCATTGTCGTCTTGGACATATAAGCAAGAAACGCATAGGCCAACTCCAAAAGGATGGAGTCTTGGAGTCGTTTGACCTAAAGTCAGATGATAGTTGCGAATCATGCTTACTTGGAAAAATGACAAAGTCACCCTTCACAGGTTCATGTGAGAGGGGTGAAGGTTTGTTGGACCTTATACACACGGATGTGTGTGGACCATTCAAACATGCCACAAGGGATGCTAATCGTTATTATTTGACTTTTACTGATGATTATAGTAGATATGGATATGTCTACTTGATCAAGCATAAGTCAGAGACTTTCGAGAGGTTTAAGGAATTTAAACAGGAAGTCGAGAATCAATTGGGCAGGAACATTAAGATGCTTCGATCCGATCGTGGTGGTGAGTATCTTAGTTCAGAGTTCCTCGACTATCTAAGGGAATGTGGGATAGTCTCACAATTGACACCTCCCAGGACACCACAGTTGAATGGTGTGGCTGAGAGGCGTAATCGAACCTTGTTGGATATGGTTCGTTCCATGATGAGTCGAGCTACGCTACCAATCTCATTCTGGGGGTATGCCTTAGAGACTGCCGCCCATATCCTCAATCTAGTCCCTACAAAGAAAGTTGCCAAAACTCCTCACGAGATGTGGACTGGTAAAGTACCTAAACTAGACCACATCAAGATTTGGGGTTGCGAGGCTTTCGTGAGACGCGAGACTCATGATAAGCTCGAACCTCAAAGCGAGAGGTGTATTTTCATCGGCTACCCACAGCATTCCTTTGGTTACCTCTTCTACAGACCTAGTGACAATGTGGTCTTTGTAGCAAGAAGAGGAGTCTTTCGAGAAAGAGAGTTTATAAGCCAAGGAGACAGTGGGAGGCAAATTGATCTTGAAGAAATTCAAGAATCAAGCGGTGAAGGAACTTCAAACTCTAGCCCTCAACTTGAGGAGGAAACTCCTGTTGAGCAAATTGACAAATCTGTACCTCTGAGACGTTCCACGAGAGTTAGGAGTGCACCTGAGCATTACTATGGTTTCCATATTACTGCAGAAGGTGAGACACTTATTAGTGATGAGACACTAGTAAGTCAAGATGACCCTAACAGCTACGAGGAAGCCATGGCAGGCCCCGAGTCTGCTAAATGGAAAGAGGCTATGGATAGCGAGATACAATCCATGTATGACAATCAAGTTTGGAACTTGGTTGAAAATGTACCAGGTCGTAAGACAGTAGGGTGCAAATGGGTCTTCAAGAAGAAGACCGACATGGATGGTAAAGTACACACTTATAAGGCTAGACTGGTTGCAAAGGGCTTCTCTCAAATTCCTGGAGTGGACTATGATGAGACCTTTTCTCCGGTAGCCAAGATTAAGTCTATTCGGGTTCTGTTAGCCATAGCTGCGTTTCATGATTATGAAATATGGCAGATGGATGTCAAAACCGCTTTCCTTAATGGGAAGTTGGCTGAAGATGTTTACATGAGTCAGCCAGAGGGTTTTGTCAGCAACAAGTACCCTAATAGAGTGTGTAAGCTTGAGAAATCCATTTATGGATTGAAGCAAGCACCTCGCAGATGGAATCTTTGCTTTGATGAAAAGGTCAAGGAATTTGGCTTTTCTAGGAGTGAAGATGAATCTTGTGTGTATGTCAAGGCTAGTGGGAGTATAGTTAGCTTTTTGGTATTGTATGTGGATGACATACTACTCATAGGAAACGACATTCCAACCCTGCAGGAAGTAAAGTCCTGGCTTGGGAAGTGTTTCGCTATGAAGGACCTTGGTGAAGCTGCCTATATTCTAGGGATAAGAATCTTGAGAGATCGGAGTAAAAGACTAATTGGACTTAGTCAGAGTACCTACTTGGATAAGGTGCTGAAGAGATTCAGCATGCAGGACTCCAAGAAAGGAGAGTTACCCATCCAGAGTAACACCAGGTTGAGTAAGACACAAAGTCCTAGCACTGAGGCTGAGATAGCAGAAATGAGTCGAACACCTTACGCTTCGGCTGTAGGATCGATCATGTATGCTATGACGTGTACTCGACCCGATGTAGCTTTTGCCTTGAGCATGGTTAGCAGGTATCAGGCGAACCCTGGCAAGGCACACTGGACTGCGGTAAAGAATATCCTCAAGTACCTACGGAGGACTAAGGACTGGGTCCTTACCCTCGGTGGGAGTGATGACTTGAGAGTTGTTGGGTATAGTGATGCTAGCTTCCAGACTGATAGGGATAATTTCCGCTCTCAGTCGGGCTGGGTCTTTACCCTAAACGGAGGAGCAATTTCTTGGAAGAGTTCCAAGCAAGAGACAGTGGCTGATTCTACTTGTGAATCAGAGTATATTGCAGCTAGTGAAGCAGCAAAGGAAGCGATATGGCTGAAGAACTTCATTGGAGACCTTGGAGTTGTACCAGCTATTAAAGAGCCAATGGAAATTTTCTGTGATAGTGAAGGTGCTGTTGCCTTAGCCAAGGAACCAAGGGATCATGGGAGATCCAGACACATCGACAGAAAATACCATTTCATTAGACATCGGATCGAAGAAGGACTCCTCGGTGCAAAGAGGGTATCATCGGATGAGAACCCAGCAGATCCCCTCACGAAGGGACTGAGTAGGGTTAAGCATCTCCAGCATGCTCGGAGCATAGGGCTGAAGGATGATATAAGTTTTAGTAGTTAGATAACCCAGAAATTTGTAAAGTGTAATTGACATTTGATGATGAATAAAAGGTGTTTTATTTATGAGTAAAGTGTTGCTATCTCTTGTCAATCGTTTACTATATTTCTTTTGCATGTTTTGACTTCCAGAATAATTTTGTTTGGTGTAACATATTATTCAAACCTCCACAGTCGGTCATATGTCGGAAGTAGGTATGAATCAAGACTGTCATGATGGATTGTAGAGGTCCAAGGTGTTGGACAAGGCTACAACAATCATGAGTGCTCATAAGTTCTGAGCATTGGACTCAACCCACGCTCACTGGAATCACTTCATGGAATTCTATCTCGAGTGATCGTGAGACGGTAATATCATATAAGTCTTCAAACCTAGAGATATGATTTGTTACTTACAAGTTGGTTATGCATTGACTGTACGAAACCGCATTGGTAACTCGATGTTATAAAACGTACTTTTGTGTGTAATTCAATGAGTGGTAGAACAAACATATGAGTCGAAGTTTATCTGTTCCTTCTTGGATTAGAAGCTGATATCTGGGCCCCTCGATGATTTTGTTTTGACCCATGTACCGGGCCCGGTCAGAACTAAGTTGATGTGTTCAATTGAGTTCTATGTCAAACAAATCAGAAATTGGGAAACAAATGCTGGACAATAAGCAAGACTATGTTCCATGTATTTGTCCGGCTGATATCTAGAACGGAGGATTATATGATCACTTATCTTAAATGGCGTACCATCATCTTCTCAAGTTTCGAGAAACCTTGTAAATAGCTACGATTGCCGGTCGGTTCCTGAAGTACTAGAGATATAGTTATTAGACTTATCCAAGTGGGAGACTGTTGGATAAGGTGTCTAAGTCCATAACTATTTCGGGCTTGTACTTGACCCGACCCGGCATGGTCCATTTGGGTTGCATGGCACCATGCAATTGGATAGACTAAATGAGAGAAATAACACGTGGAGATTATTAATATATTATAAGTTCTAATATATTAATAATATTATTTGATTAGTTGATCAAAGAATTAATTTGGAATTAATTAAGTGATCAAAGGATAACTAATTAAATATATGGGTTGATTGTGTAAATCATCCATATCTTGTATAGTGGGCTAAGAGGCTCCATGGATTATCAAGTTGGGTTCTACCCATAGGATGCTCCATGGATGCTCCATGGGAGTTACAAACCCATGGGTCATGGAAATGAAGAGTCATGACACATTAGGGTTTACATGGTGTAACCCTAGATGTGTCAACACTATATAAGAAGCATATTCTCCACCAAAAATCGGAACTACTAAAGAAACAAGAGGGCTTGGCCGATTTTTTGAGAAGTGTGTTATCTCAAGAGTCTTTCCAAGAGCATTTGGTGTTGTGTGAAGCATTTGAGGCATCACACTTGGGGTGCTAGGCTCACAAGGTTTCAAGGAACACAAGCAACAACAAGGTAAGTTATTCTATCTATGTTTCAAGTTAAAATTGTTCCCCATGTATGCTAGATAGGAATATAACCTTGGAATTCAACTTTGCATGATAATTAGACAAACATAGATCCAAGGTTATTAGGGTTGCATGTACACTTAGGAAGTGTTAGAATGCTCAAAACCCATCAACTACTTCATAACATAGCAACCATTTTGTTGTGTCACGTTTTTTAACCAGAATCTCCTGGAAGGAGAGCGTGAGTTCGCGTATAGATCTATACTGGATTGATTATCCTACACCTTTGTTGTTCGCTACAGTAGGACTTGCAAGTATAAGGGTGCCAAATGTCATTTCTTCCGACGTCTTTCATCAGTGTTTTCGTCGGTTTAGTATGGTAACAACCTCATCACATTTTACCTTATATAAGGCATTTGGTTTAAGGTAGTTATTACTACAGTAGTTACTTCATGTAATACTGAAGTACACATACGGTTTCCCATTTTATTCAAATTGAGATCTTCTCACATAAAGGGTAATATAAAACTACATTTTGGTAATGATAGTCATACTTGGGAAAAACATCCACTTTTACAGAGAAACAAACATACAAAACAGTTGGGTATTGGTAGAATACTACTTTTTATACTAGTAGAAAATATAGGATATTCTAGGAGTTTTAAAATATATACAAACATTTACAATGAACATTTACAAACATTTTCAATAAACTTATTCAAACATTGACACTAAATACTTATGAACTCACCAGCATAAATGTTGATCTACGTTTTCAAAATAACTTGTATTCTCAGGTCACCAATAGACAGGTACCAATGACCAGGTTTTGAGAAGACGGAGCATGTTCAAGACTCGTCTTTTATTTTGATTATTTACTACTTTGCATTGTTATGATATTGTACATGACGTCCTCCGCCCCAGAATGTTTCCGCCGTTCCGATTTTGGGATCGGGTAGGGACCGATACGACAATAAGGAATCTAAAAAACACAGAATCGGTCAAAACTGGTAGAATTCAGTTAAAATCGGTCAAAATCAAAAAAATTTGGAATCGGTCAAAATCAGTAAAAATCAGAAAAACTCAGAAATTTCAACTTTTTTAAGAAAAAAATCGATAACTATTATTAATATCCATGTATTTTGTTATGATTTTTAATAAACTTGTTATATTTGTTACATATATAATTTTCTTAAGATAAATTTTATATAATTTATCCAATCTGAGTACTCCCCGAGTACTCCCCGCCTCGACCAAATACTCACTAGTTGCTAGTTGGACGCCCTTAGAATGTCTAACGAGTTATGCAACATTGGTAAATACTGATTTTTTTTTCAAAGTGAAACAAAGTTCAAACCGTATTGCAATAACACAATTCCCATTGTTACTTTGCGAAGACCGATCGGAGTTTTCAAGGATAATTACATATGCAATGTAACTTTTTCAGATTTGATTTTTAAATTTTTTTAAGGGTTAAGTCTATTGTTGGATAGTGAAAAAGGGGTTATCGGGGACCAAGGGTTGATCCCACTAAAATTAAACGTATGTGGAGAGGAGAAACAATGGTAGGGGGAATGTAGTAACCTTGTGGTAAACATATTATTTAAAATTTAAATACCATTTAATGTATTTCATATATATTTTACATAATTTTGTCCTCTATGGATGATTAGGCAGGAGTTATGGGATTCTTGTGCTAGGTTGGGTATGGTGGATGTGTTTATTTCTTATGTCCTACCCATTTATTCTTGCCCAAACACTTGACATTCCAATGATCCAATATCTCTAAATCATCAAGGCCCAATTATGGCCCACCTATGGCCCAATTTTCCAAATTGGGCCCAAGCCTTTCCAATGAGCCTTATCATAAAGCCCAATCCAATTATTATAGTCCATATACTTGTTCTTGGATGGCCCATTAATATCCCAATCACCAAAGCCCAACTCAAGGTGCAACCAAAATTAGGGTTTTTCACATGAAATGAAGATTAGGGTTAAGTGTTCTTACTTAACCCATTAGTTCCAATATTGGGTTAAGATAATTACAAGGGCACAATTATGTATTATTTAGAAATTTAATTAACGACTTCAACGTGGGTCCCAGCAATCCAAAACTAACATATTCCAAAATTAGGGTTTTCTAAACCCTAAATAGGGTTTCTAACCCAATCATAAGCCAACTAAGTCCAAGATTAAGCTATTGGGCTGATTAGAGTTCCACTAGGCCGGGCACCACCCACTGCCACCTCAGGCAGTGGTGGTCGGCGGCCGCTCACGGTGGCAGGCAGCGACAGCCACCATTTCCAATGGTGGTGGCTTATAATTTTGATCCAAACTTCATCAAAAAACCCTAGAACATAAAACACATTCATACAATCACATATATGCTCATAGCCACCCATGGTGGCGGCTGGGTGGTAGTATAACGGTAGTAGGAGGCGGTAGCCACCACCTCACGGTGGTGGTGGTGGTTTTCTTCAATTTCCGGCCAAGATTACATCTAAAAAACATCACACACACACAAAGCACACACACACATCCACCTCTCATGGTGGCTGGTGGCAGCAGAAGAGGTAGAATCGGCAGCAACCACCATGGTTGGCTGCCATGGTGGTCCTAGCGATCTCTGGCCAACAAACGCATACACACACACGCTGACATGATCTGAAACACACACCCATACACGAAATTCCTCATACAACACCACCATGAATAAATGTGAATTGACATTTCACACAAAATAAAGAAACACAGCCACAACCACCTTCTCGGTGACAAGCAATGGTTGGAGGCGACAACAACGTGACGACGGCGGACGTGGGTTGAGGCTATTGGTGTTAATCCAAATTGAGTCAATCATGTGATTATTCGTAGGGGTATTTTAGTCCTTCTTGTTGAGTTTGAATAAGTAAAGGCCATGTAGGCCACATTTATTTTGCAGTTTTAGAATAGTTTAGATAGGGTTAGTTAGCTCCTGATTTGTTGCTTTGATTAGGTAGACATGGATTTTCAATCCCCTATATATTGTATGTTGTATTTGTATTAAATAAGAAGACGCAAGAGGTTAGAAAGATGTAGTCCTATGTATGTTTGGGTTTGTTTACAGGGGGATGTTCCAACAATGGGTATCATAGCCCTAAGATCATGGGATCATGAAGAGGTTCTATGTGAACCATAGAGTCCAGTGAAAGACAAGCTCTATGTGAGCCAAGTTCAAAACCAGAATCTGTGTGATTATATTTGCATCTGTGTGATGAGTGTTTAAGTGTTGGAGATCGATCTATGAGAGTTTAAGGAATTGAAAGAAAGTTGTGTGTAGAATCCATGTTCTGGGTGAACCAAGAAGAAAAGGAACCTGTGTGGTGAAGCTTACCTGTGTGGACAAGCAAGTCAACGTGAGAAAAAAAATGGATCTGTGTGATCAGGAGACGGAAACATTGTTCACCTACAAGTATGTGTGGGTGGGTTTAAGGAAAGTAGAAAGAAAAAGGAGGATCGAAATAGAGTGGTGCTTGGCTGTGATGTGTTCCGGTTCTGCTGTGAGATTAAAGGCTCACAGTGGTGTAGACAGACAAATGTCCGACTATGGTGGTTCAATCCTGATGATGGCAGCAGACGGCTGTTGAGGAAGAAAACAAGCAGGCAAGTTTAGAGGAATGAAAGCAGGCAAGTAGTCTGATCACTTTAATTTGGTGATCAGAAGGAAGAATGAGAGAAAGAAAGAAGTTTCGCAGGCAGAGTTTGGATTAAGGGGGAGAATGTTGGTGTTAATCCAAATTGAGTCAATCATGCGATTATCCTTAGGGGTATTTTAGTCCTTCTTGTAGAGTTTGAATAAATAAAGGCCATGTAGGCCACGTTTATTTTGCAGTTTTAGAATACTTTAGATAGGGTTAGTTAGCTTTTGTTGCTTTGACTAGGTAGACGTGGCTTTTCAATCCTCTATATATGGTATGCTGTTGTATTTGTATTGAATAAGAAGACGCAAGAGGTTAGAAAGATGTAGTCCTATGTATGTTTGGGTTTGTTCCCAAGGGGATGTTCCAACAGAGGCAACAACAGAAGAAACAGGAAGAGAGTGTGTGTGACCCAACCGTGAACAACAACAGCACCCACGAACTGTGCTTTCCCGATCTCTTCGTGACTCTTCGTCTTCGTCGGCGACGGAACAAGGTGGTTGTTCTGGTGATTCTTTGGTGGTGGCGAGGAGGTGGCGGCTGAAATGGTAGAAGTAGGTTTAGGGTTTGTGTCCTTCAAATGAGAGCGAAAGAAAACACAGGTTAAATCCCGCTTCCATACACTCTTCATACAAGTTGACACTTCTAGTCCCTCCCAATCATAGTCTTCTCAACTTAAGTCCCAATAATTACCATGCAGCCCCTGCCCTTAGAAATATTTACAAATTGAATCCAAATTTTACCTTTTAGACCTTGCTTTCCAAAATTCTATTCACAATAAGTCCATAATTTACCAAACACACATTGACTTCTGAAATCCTATTCAAATTAACTCCATAATTTACTAAACATCCCTCAACCTTCAAAATTATTTACAAACTAATCCGGAAATTACATTGTAACCCCCAAACTCTTAATTATGGCTTTTAACTCCCGAAGACCAACATCCCGCTAAGATATTATGGATTTAGAGCTACAATAAAATATATTATATATCTCGGGGTTTAGGGTTAATTATTTATTTACTTATTTATATAATTTAAATGGAACGTTACACAAGCATCATTTGATGGTATAGAGTTCGGATATTGATGAGTTAGTTACTTACGTCTAGCTAGTTTATATTTTGTGTGCATTTTGGTTACATAATTTTCGTCTAGTGGTGTATGAGCTACTCCAAGTCCTTGAACAGTTTTTGTAGTTTTGAGCTCATGGATTCATAAAATTGAGAGCTTGGACATTCTCATTAAGCCAAGAGTTTTGGGGCTTTTGAAGACTTTTGGACCAACGGTATGAGTTTTTACCCTCTTCTATGCATGCAAATGAATAAAGTTAGAGACTTTGTCCGTTAAGAAGTCCCTTTTTACATGCATCTGAAGTTTCGTGTCTTCTCTTAATGAAATAAGGACTTAATGGTGAGTTTGGATTTAGCTCTGGTACGCTAGGCATACCTGGAGGTACGATGTGCGTACCAGGTTTGGAGTCCGTGACTTGAGAGGCACCCTTTACGTTGGGCGTAGAGGGGAGTACACAAGGTGTACTCAGTCTAGATGGAATCTTTGACTTTTTGACCTTGACTTGACCATAATTTTTATCAAGTTTGGCTAAGGGGTATTTTTGGTATTTTGAGTAGTAGTTTGAGATTAGGTCACCGTTTCTTATACATGTGACCTGTAGAGTTAGCAGTTGGAGATGTGATATATTCAACTATAATTTAGACTGTAAGGTGAGTTTCTCATCATTGTACTCGTTGGTTGAAGCACCAATGCTGGCCACTAGGTTATGTATCCTAGTATATAGGATCATGTTATGTTGACTAGATGTTAAATTGGTAGATATATATGATTACATGTATATGCTAGCTATAGGTTTTTTTGTTACATATATCCACTATGTGGGTTGAGGTTGTACTGCTTTGTGTTATCGGCCAACAAACCCAAGCAATCCAATCGGGAGATTGTGGGTAGTGACAATCTAATCGGGAGACTGTAGGCCAAAATGGCAATCTAATCAGGAGATTCTGGGCCTGAGTGGCAATCCAAGAGGTTGTAGGCCAGGGTAATCCAGTCGGGAGACTGACCCAGCATGCATTTTGTATAGTTATTTGGTTGTGTGTAGTATTTGTGGCAACTCACTAACTTTTGGCTTACAATTTAAGTTTTATGTTTTAGGTACTTCATATGATCGGGGAAAGGCGAAGGCTTGATCGTGTACATCCTTCAGTTTTCATGAGATTTGATTTTGGGATACTTTGATTTGTGATTTTCACTTGTGGAAACTAAGTTTTTAAACGTTTATGGTTTCTGGTTTGATTTTGAAAAATGAAAATTTTACCTTGATTTTGGGATGTTACAGTGCTAAAGTAGGAAGTTGAAGAAAAATAGCTAAATGATAACCTCTCTGATATTGATAAGGACTTGAGAATCAAGTTTGATGCCAACCAAAAGAATGATCGAGCTCAAAAAGTCATTGGCAAGAACCAAGATAAAAAGGGAAAAATCTTCACCATCACCAGGCCTTGCAAGAGAAATGAAACTCACGAAAAAAAAGGACACCACCACCAGGCCCTGCAAGAGAAATGAAGCTCACGAAACAAATGACGACATTGAGGTGTTATCTAGAAATGTAATCAGCATCATATTTTCAATAGAAGACCCAAGGTCACCCAATTGGGACCCTGAAAACCCACTCTTGGTCATTGGATAGATACATCATACGATAGTCCATCGTGTTTACATAGAAAATGGTAGCATCATTGATATACTCTACATAAATTGCTTTAAGAAGCTACCCACCTCTTGGAAGGAAAGCCTAAAATCTCCGATAGGCAGTCTACTCGTATGCTTCACTAGGCATAGCCTATGGCCATTAGGTACCATATATCTACCATTCACATTAATTAGTTACGATGGAAAAGATAAGATCAAATGAACGATTGAATTCTCACCAATACGTCTTCCAGCAGAGCACAACATTTTGCTCAGGTGACCGACACTTTTCCATCTACAGCCCATACCGTCAACAATCCATACTATCGTCAAGTTTAGCACACAAGTCGGTTCATCCATATTTGTTGCTTCTAACTCATGCGTACACCACTTCCATTAAGTCATTTCCACACTAAAGCTGGTGTGAGCCTCGAATAAATCAAAGGAAGATTGCCATACAGAAAAGCACATCATCCGCCTAGATTACCCATAGCAAACAATGCGAATAGGTGCCAACCTATCAGAGGAAGTCAAAGTAAGATTACTCGCCCTATGGAAGCAGTACTCCAAGGTCTTTGCCTAGCAACCCACAAATATGACAGGAATACATCGTGAGGTCATTGATTGCAGTTTGAATATCTTCACGGGAAGTACCCCCATCAAGAAAAAAAGATGAGACAAGCTGGTGATAGAAGCAAAGAAATCAATGCAGAACTGGTGAAGCTGGTGGGCGTAAGCATTCTCCGGGAAGAAATTTTATTTACCTGGATAGAAAATCTAGTGATGGTGAAAAAACATGATGGATCGTGGTTGACGTGAATTGATTACTCTGATCTAAACGATGAATACCCAAAGGATCACTACTCTCTCCCAGAGATCGACTAAACACTTGAGCCCTTAGAAGGATTTCAATTCAAGTGTTTCCTCGATGCCAAAAAGGGCTATCATCAAGTTCAAATGAGGAGAAAACGGCCTTTCATACTGATCGCGACACCTTTTTTACCAGAAGATGGCATTCGGTCTCAAGAATGTCGGGGCAACATACCAACACCTGATGGACAAATTGTTTGTAAATCAAATTAGCAAAAACGTCTAAGTCTATATCGATGACATGGTTATCAAAATCCATAATGAAGTAGCATTACTTCGCGACATTGAAGAAACCTTTCAAACTTTGACGAGAGCACAAATGAAGCTCAACCCGAGGAAATGTAGTTTTGGGGTGGAGGAAGGCCAATTCTTGGGTTATCAAATAACCAAAGAAGGAATCTCGCCAAACCAAACCAAGATAGAAGAATTCCTCGATTCTAAAACCCACTATAGCCTCAAAGGAGAATAAGAAATCAATAGAAGGTTGACGACACTTTGTATATTCATCGCCAAGTCGGCTAAAAAGATCTCCCACTTTTCCAACCTTTGAAAGGTTGCACTGATAAAAATCAATTTAAATGGACAACAAAGGCCTAAAAGGCCCTGCAGCACCTGAAAAAAGCTTTACACCAGCTCCTGGCTATGACGGTCCCCTACCCGGATAAACTTTGTAAATGTACTTGGCAGTGTCCGATGAAGCCATATCATTAGTACTAGCTATCAAGAGGTTTAAGAAGAAATTACCAATACATTTCAAAACCATAGCATTACAAGGCCCATAGCTCAACTACCCTATCTTAGAAAAACTAGTGCTTGCATTAATCTATGCATCTAGGCGTCTCAAGTGCTACTCCCAAGATCACAAGATTGAGGTCCTAACAAACTACTCGGTAAAACAAATCCTGTTGAGACCAGAGAAATCGAGATGCCTAACAAAATGGGCGATCGACCTGGGTCAGCACGAAATAGATTATCGTTCGTGTACCAGCCTCAAAGTCGAAGCCTTGATAGACTTCCTAGTCAAAATTACCGACACACTAAAAAATGTGCCAATAGTTATGCCAATAGATCCTTCAGATCCAGAGGAAAACCAAGAGATTTGGGAACTACACACTGACAAAGTTGCGAGCAAGGAAGGCTCAAGGTCAAGGCCCCACAGTTCGTTGTAAGGAACACACAATTGTACAAGAGGGGATACCTGGCACCATGGCTAAAGTGCATCACCTACTCCGAAGGGTAACCACTTTTGGAAGAAAACCACACAGGGGAGGCTGGAGCACATGAAGGCACACAGGCACTCACCGGGAAGATACTCCGCCTAGGGGTGTATTGGCCTAACATCCACAAAGATACGGTCGAGCTCATGAAGAAATGCCCGGAGGGTCATTCTTTTTCTCCTTTCCAAAACCAACACGCCGTGTCACTAACCAGTATCAGCAATCCCTAGCCTTTTCACCAATGGGGTATAGATATTGTTAGACCATTCCCAACCACCTGAGGTGGAGCCAAATTCTTGTTGGACGCTGTCGATTACTTGACTAAGTAGATCGAGGTCGAGCCTGTGACCACCGTCACAGGAAGACAGATGATAAAATTCATGTAGAAAAACATCCTAACACGTTTTGTCACCCCAAGGATTTTGATAAGAAATAATGGCACTCAGTTTGAAGACAACCCTTTCAAGGAATGGTGCGAAGAAAAGCAAATCCACTACCGATTCACCTCAGTGGACATCCCCATGCCAATGAAAAAATGGAGGTATCCAACAAGACGATTGTTAATGGACTTAAGAAATACTTGATGAAGTCTAAAGGAGCTTGGCTTGAAGAATTTCCCACAATGCTCTTTTCGTATCGCTTGACCTCGAGGTCCGATACCAGGGAACCACCCTTTCGCTTAATATACGTCACAGAGGTGGTGCTCCCTCCTGAAATCTTAGCCAGATCACTATGGGTGACAGACTTTGATGCAGACGCCAACAAGGCTAGACAACGTCAAGACTTAGACATACTTGACTAGAGACGTGAGGCCGCCTAACTTCGCCAAGCTGCCTACAAATCTCGCACTAAGAATATATTTTTGAGTAAAAATAAACCTCATTATGCCCAACCCCAAGGAAAGCTAAGTGTCACTCGGGAAGGCCCACCAGAATGGAGCTTATGTCTTGGTTGCACAAAACGGGAGATCCATCCCCCAGATTTAGAACGCATACAATTTTCACAACTTTTACTCCTAAAGCTAAGAGAGAAGACATAATAAGGCACATCAGCAGCAAAAGCATTGTGATCTAACTCGAAGTGGATAATCACACCCCAACAGTTAACTCTAGTCTTAGGCCACCTTTTTGAGTCAAAATTTAGCCATGTTTGTCCTCATAAAACATTGTTGATACTTCCATAATGCTATCAATGAAATGATGAAGGTTGACTATTTCCCAAAACAATTTAGATATTAATTATTATTTAAGCTTGATATCATCTTAATAGAGGTTATCCACATTTGCTAAGTGATAACAAGGGCTAATCATCTATGTCACTTGAGAGATATCGATGTAAGGATGAAACCATAGGCTTTAAAGGCTCATAACCTTTCACTAAAACGTGCCAATCCAATTCAAAAGACTATTACCTTTACCTATGACATGAGAAAAGGCTTTAAAGGCTCATAACCTTTCACTTGACATAAAAATTACCTAAGTCCTAAACGCCTCGAGGTGACAATATCAGCTTAACTTAGATTACTAGGGCCAGAATGCAACTCTTGTTGGCCCAAGACTTAAACCAGAGTATTAAATGGCAACTAGAAGACTTTACCTAAAAGGAAATGCCTTAACAAAAGTGAACCAGTCAAGGTTGATAAGAAGAGGCTAGCGAAAGCCACAACCTAAAATTAAAGGCCAATGACTTGAAAGAAGGACAAGTCCCAATATCTCGAGCACAAACTCCCAGGCCAAAACCAACAAAATTCGATTAAATATAAAAAATTTCATCCATCAATAGAGAGTGTCCTTCGATTCTTAATACCATGCCAAGCGAGTAGGAGCCATCCCTACTCAATTACTAAGGCCAAAACAAACCTTTGGAAAAAAAATCCCCCTAATGGGAAAAAACACGAATAAATGCAACCTCAAAGGCCAACATTAACCTCTGAGAAGAAAGCAAACTAGTGGCCTAGATAAGCTATCTGGGACTAAAGCAACCAAGTAAACTTTAGGTGAATGATTACTTTCATACCATAACACAACAAATCAAAACATATTGTCTGTTGGACACTTCCTGGACTTAAAAAAGACCACACATGGTCATCAACCAAGTTAAAATTTGTCCAAATAATATTTCTAAAACTGGAACTTCAAAAGATTAAATCCATAGAGGATGGAGAAATCACTTACCAGGAGGAGTGGATGAGGGTCTGACATTATGAGAGCTACCTGCCAATAAATTCTCCTCGGGGTGGAGATCATAGCACAGTTGATGGAGGCTTTCCAAATCCAGCTCACCTAAATGGAGATATGAGGAAAAATCTGTCTCCATGAAGGCCTTCACGGAGGCATCCATCTCTTGGGTCTGCTCCAGTGCAAGACTTGTCTCATCTGGATTAAATTTTCTAGTAGCCACTTACTCTCGCACCACTTACTTACCACCCTCCACACTAGCTGCCATACATGTTGCCTTCATTCATCGAAACCCCAACGAGGACTTCGGGCTCTCGATAGCCCAAATCCACCATGCGCACAACCCCCTTTTTGAGAATCCAATTCTTGTCCTCCTCTAAAATCTTCCTCCTTAACCCCTAGGTCACCGACTATTCACTCAATTGCTTCACTTGCCCCTCCAATGTTTCCTTCCCCGTCTCTAAGGTCTCCATTTTCTGAGACAGGCGCTCTACCTATCCATCAAATCTTGTCAGATGATCCTCCACTGACACTTCTCCTCGACCAACAGGTTATAGCGTTCTTTAAATTTTCGCTTCTCGTAATCAAGGACCAACACCTTCTCCCGTAATTTTTCATGCTCAGCTTTGATGGTAGTCAATTCCGCCCAATCTGAGCCTACATGACGTAGGTGCCCAGTTGCAGCCACCAAGTAGGGGACCCAGGAGCTCCATTGCATCTATTGTAGCCTTAGGGAATGAATGACGACTCCACTTACGTGTAACAAAATGTTGTATGAGTAGGGACGTAGGAGTAAGAGTCCATTTCGGGAGGTAAACTCCAGGAGCAACCGGTGGCATAGGTGGAGTACTAGAAACTGTGATGTCTCTCATATGAGATGATGTAGAACTAGGAGCAGTTTGGAGGTCAACCTTTGGGTTCTTCCTAAACCCGCCACCGCTAAGACCGGTGACATCCTCCTTTTCTTCCTTGGGTTCTCGAGACGGTTCAGTTGTCAATTTTTCCGTCCCCTCCAACTAGTGAGAAGTGTCATCATCGTGGACGTCGATCACTGTGTTGAACCCTCCCCCTAGCAAAAAACCAATGTTACTGTTCTTGAGAAAGCGCCTACCAATATTATTGGTGTTGTCGTCCTCCACAAGAGGGGAGTCCATCCACGTTATCCGCCACTTGGTAGTTACAAGGCTGCCACCGGTTAACGCCTCCTTCGCTGTTTCATCATCAGAGGCCAGAGGAAGAGGATCATTACGGGAACACCACCAATGGGTGCACCTACCAATCCAGGGTCAACCTGAGTGGCGGAACCCTTGCCCCTGACGGCAGAAGGAGCGGCAAGCACCATCGCCCCATCGACGCTAACAGGTAGAGGAATAAGCTCCACCAAGGGTACCTCATAATACTGGAGATCGTCTTTATAACAGCCCTGCAAAACCACTTTAAGGGATAACACCCTTTTGATACCTGCAAATACAAACAACAAATGAATTAGCAACCCCCCCCCCCCCCCTCTTTCTTCTTTCGTTTTCCAAAACAAAAGAGTAAAAAGGGGGAGGGGAAGGAGAAGAGCAGTTACCATCCTTCTCCATATAGAGCTGAGGTATCATCCCCTGGGGCCGCCTGGCAACGCTCATTCGCACATCCGCCAGGATGCAATCCTCCTAATCCTCGTTGATGATGCATATATTCTTCAATGCATGTGTCACAGTCAGAATGGCACCCCACAGTTGTGGTGTCCGGTCAGAGAAGGTGGTCACTCGGGGATAACCAGAACCAACCAGGTTGCTATTGACCCACAACCACTTGTCCTGCCAATTCTTCTTGGGCGCCTTCTGCTTAATGATGAATGCATGATTGTTTTGCCTCTTAGAGAACGCATGAACACCAAACTGTGTGAGCGAGTTGACGTAAGCATTGAATTCCCAGAACTAAGGAGGAATGCAAGGGCCCAACAAGCTAGTTTGAACCCCACATTCTTGGTCATAGCGTTTTGGGTCAGATCATCCATAGAGAAATCCTATTGACGGATCATTTCATCGAAGAAATTAATCGTAGGTAACTGTAGTACTGCTTCAAAAATTGGGATCGGGACTACAACCTTACCTAATGGCGGCTAACTGATGGTGGCCCCTTTCCTCAGAAACTGCACCACATGATCCAACATAAAACAGAAGCAAAGTTGCAAAGCCTCAAAGTCTTCTAGTGTCGGCTTAATTCCAGATCGTGACATCGCCATTTTATTCGAAGTGCAAGAACAAGAAAGAAAGAGCGTAAGCAAAGGGAAATCAGAAGCAGTTGAGAATGAAAGAGTAAAAAGGAAATTGTTCCTAATATGGGGGGTTTAAATGATGAACGAGAATATTTCACCGTCTCCATGATGAAACCGCCTGTGCTGACAACTCTGTCACATCAGCAAACTACTAGACTATCTCCACCGAACACGTGTCCTGATCAAGGATAGAACAACTCAGCTACGCTACGCTAACGCTGACGTCTACTAGCTGAGGGGAACTGTTAACTTATCCTTCTAGGAATACGTTTAAGATAACAAAACTGCTATCTTTAGGATGACCTAGTTAACGGTTGTTGCTTGACCTAGTGCCAGACTCGGGCCCTTGTCCTCGTGGTCTCGCACTAGGACCTTGGCGTTCTAGTGCCCAGGTCCAATTCCAGACGATAATATTCGGTGTATAATAAGCCAAAACACAGTTGGTCACTCATAGAGCGACAAACGTAGCGCTCAGGGCATTGCGCTCTATCTCGTCTACACTAATAGTAAATGACCACTGGTGGTGCACGATCAACCAATAGGCCTCCTCCACATCCTATCGGCCCAGACAGGACAAAGGATATTGTTGGGATTATGCCCTGAGCATGACACATAATAGGTATAAAAAGGATCCTTCCCCTCTATTGGATGGGATGCTCTCTTCCCTTTAAAACTCTAACCTCCACATACCATTATACACTCATACTAACTAGACCCTCGGAGCTTCCACTTGGGACCTCTTCCCGGGCATCGACTGACGTTGCTTCTTCATTGTTGTGATTACAAAGCTTAATCTACGTGGAACCTTCACGAGACGACATTAAGTCCAGGACACATATCACAACGATTATGCTAGACCTGAAAAATATTTCGTGTAATGCTGTGTTGAAACATAAATTGAGTTGGGAGAGATTTACTTTTTCCCAACACATTTATTTATTGTGTTGTGTATTCGGAATCACATTCTACCCATTTTGTAGGCACCAGGAAAATGTTTATAAAGACAATGGAAAACAAAAAATAACATCATAAAGGCCCATTTCAAAGTGTCCATAAACATTTCGATTGAAAGTATGGAAGCTCGAGATGAAGCTTGGAAGGTGAAGGCGTGAAGCATGTATTAAGCTCAAGATTAACTCATTAACATTTTCTTATATGTGAAGCCTGTTAAAGATCAGATCATCTCATTATTATTATTTTTTCATACCTTATTTATATATAAGTATTAAACAATAATATATAAAATAAAAGTATATTATATGAAATCTAATTTAAGCTCGCTAGCATAAATGAGCCCTCACATTTTGGCTTGAGATTGAACTTATTTGTTAAATGAGCTTTATGCTAGGCTCGATCTAAGACACATATTCGTTAAAGCTCGATTGGTTTTGAATTTTTAACGATCTAAGTTCACATAGTTCGACTCATTTACATCTTTCCTTGATATACGAATTAATTTGGGTCATAAGTTCATTCTTTTTATTTGGTGAAAACAACTTGCATGACTTAACATATGAAATAGTAATGGGTTTATGATATTAAATAGGGAAATAGTAATGGGTTTATGACTTAACAAAAAAGTTTTTAAAAAAAAGTTTTTATATAGAAAAAATAAGATTTTTATGTGAAAATATGTTTTTTTTTTTGTATAAATATGAGTATTAAACAAAAAAACATATTAGAAACAAACTTTTGAGAAAAAAAGTTGTAAAGAAAACTAATGTTAGGATAAATTCATAATAAAATTCTAAAATTTGGGCAAAAAGGGTAAATTTCGGACCAAATTTGTAAGAAAATTTAAAATTTGGGCTAAAAGTGTTAATTTTGGACCAAATTTGTAATAAATTTTGAAATCTGGGCCGAAAATGTAGTTTTTGAAAGTTGGATGACATGTTGACCGGGTCAAAGGGTTAAATTGAATACGATTACCGGTATTTAGGCTTAATTGAATAAAAAAAATATATAAAGGCTAAATCCATTATAAGGCCAATATATAGGGACTTTATTGCAGTTTTCTCTATTAAATATCTAGACCCCCAAAACTGCATATTTATCGCATGACTTAATATATAATAGTAATGGGTTTATGATATTAAACATCTGCACCCCAAAACAGAATATTTATCGCAAGTGGATATCTGGAAAATGAGCCCAAATAGGCTTTAATGTCATAGGCCCAATGTCCACTTTGCTAAGTTTTTAATATCACATATATATCATTTTCTAATTACATTTGAAGTTATTAATCATGTTGTGATGAAATATGATTCAGAATTACATTATTATGTTCTATCGCATAATATCTATTTCAGTACTTCATGAGTTGAGAAAATTGTGTCATTACTTTTTTAGAGACATTTATTCAACAAACATTTTTCATATGATTCTATTTTTTATCATATACTGACATTCACTTTATTTACTTAAGATATAAAAGAAACAAAAATATATTCTTTATTGTTTATGTATGATAAACCTCATTTGTCACATGCACTTAATCATAAGACACTTATCTAAATAAAATAAACCAACACCATTATATATATATATATATATATATATATATATATATATATATATATATATATATAGAGAGAGAGAGAGAGAGAGAGAGAGAGAAAGAGAGAGAGGTAGGTTGGTTCCGTTGAGTTTAAAAATGAAATAGAGATCTCGAGATTCAACCTCAGCCACGTATTTCACTTCTGCCGTTCTAAGCCTTCGGCGTACCGGCGCGGCAGGTCTGGTGCAATCATAAATGATTACACAGTGCCACCCGTTCCTTTCTCCTCTGCCACTATTCCCACCACCGTAACCGCCACCGCCACCACTACTACCACCACCTCTGACACCAGTCGACCCAACAATTGTCACCTCCATTACTTATATCACCGCCACCTCTGTCACCACCACCTCTTCTGCGACTAACTGTAATAATAATCATTTATGATTACTCACTCTGTGAACAGACATATATGTATAATCATTTATGACTATGCATATACGTATAAACATGTATAATCCTGTATTATTATACATCTCTGCCATATAATCATTTATGATTAGGCATACGTCATTGTTGCTGGTACGCTGGAGCATTAGAGCGGCAAATGCGAAATATGTGACTGAGTTTTAATCTCAAGATCTCTACTTTTTTTTTTAATCTCAAGTGAATCGTCCCCTATATATATATATATATATATATATATATATATATATATATATATATATATATATATATATATATATATATATATATATATATATATATATATATATATATATATATATGAAAGAAAACTTTAGGTTTTCTTTAAACTGGACACCTGTCAACTGCTTTAACAAAAAGAATATTATAATGTTAAAAATGGATAGGGAGTCCGAAGACATCGTCATCAATTGGGCTTAGTTTGAAGACATTATTTTGTTATCTAAAATTGTATTTGGGTCATTGGACTCGGCTTTGGTTCGGGTCCATCAATTTTAAAAAATAATATAAAATTATGTATATACGAACGTATAAATAAATCTTTGATTCTAGACAATTATCACCGAAGGTGATATACCACATGGCTAGAGCTGACAAAAATTGATCAAACACACTAACCCAACCCAAAATTAGCAGGTTGGGTTGGGTAAATGTTGTCAACCCGTTTTCAACCCACCAACCATTTAACTCATATATATATATATATATATATATATATATATATATATATATATATATATATATATATATATATATATATATATATATATATATATATAACATCCAAATTTTAGAAGATCAATTATGGAAATAAATTCTCTTTTTAGGGGTCAAATCGTCGAGTTGGTGTAGGAAACTCGACGACTTGGACGATGTTTGAGGAAACCCTAATTTTAGAGTTATGCACCCAATTTAAAGGCCTTAGCTCCTTTAGATGGCCTCCTTACCAGCCTCCTTGTCCAGAAAACCCCAATTTTGTGTGTTATCATTTAAGGTTGGTGTGTGAGCTTGTGGTGAGCTTGGAGAGTTGGTTTTTGGTGTTCTTTGGAAGGAGTTTGAAGAATGAAGGTGCTTAGATTGGAAGGAAGGCTTTGGATCCAGAAACTCTCCATTTATTGCAGTCCTTTTGAGGTTTAAAGTCGAAACCTTGGGTTGTTATCTTTTAGATCTCTTTGTGGGATGTTTTAGCTTGATTTTTTTGGGTGTAAGGTTGGGTTGTCCAAAGGGTAAGGGTTCTATGGGTTATTATGTTAAATCTGACGCTTTTATGACCTCTCTTGGCATAATGTTGCAAGCTTTTGGTAAGTCCTAAGTCCCTTCCATGCATTAAGTCCTTTATTAAGACATTTTGGGCTCTAGGGTCCCTTTCTTGCATGCATAGACGTAAAGTTCGAAACTTTACATGATAATCCAGCCTTGGGATGCCAGATTTGTGTTTTGGGACTATGTTTTGAGAGTTTAATGGCTTAATGTGTTAAGCCTCATTCTATTAAGTCAAGGATTCGGGTTTGGGTTCAATGTAGTGGTTTTTAAGGGTAATGTTCGAAACTTTACCCTTCTAGTCATCATTTGGAAAGAGATCTGAGAATGGAAGCTTGTAGATTCGATGGAAACAGCTTAATGCATTAAGTTGTTTGATTCCTGGCCAACTCGGCGAGTTCATTAGGAGAACTCGGCAAGTTAATGCGAGATTTCCCGATCTGTGCATTTAATGAAGAAAGTCGACGAGTTGAAGGACAACTCGACGAGTTGGGTGAACACAGACGTTGACTTTGACTTTTGAGTTATAATTAAGTGAATTATCTGTATGGGGTTGGGCCCAATTTGGAAAATTAGGCCCTAAGCGGGCTTTGATTGATATAATAGTTTCTAATATTTTGGGATTGAGTTGTTAATGGGCCATCGGGATACAAAGTGTTTGGACAAGAAAGAATGGTTGGGCATTAAGGCAGGACCATGTAATGAGTTTGGGCTCAATGTGGAGAATTGGGTCATTGGTTGATTGTGGGCCTTTGGGCCTTTCAGATTATAGTCTAGGTCATGGGCTTGGACAAGGCTAGGTTGGGGGTAAAATGGTCCTTTTACCCTAGGCATGGACGTAACACCAAAGTTTTTCGAAACTAAAAGTTTTCATTTAAAATCGTTTGATCTCAAAACACTTTTCGTAAAAATCCCATTTTTGTTTAATTACAAAACAAAACTCCAAATTTAATTAAATACTAATCCAGGATCCTCAAAAACATAACTCTTCCTCTGGTGTGTACAATCGAGCTGGTGCCATCCCATGATCCTGAGAGAAACCTGAAACACATAACACATAACACTGTAAGCACGAAGCTTAGTGAGTTCCCCAAAATACCACATATAGCACATACTAGCCACTCGAGGCTATAACTCTGTAGGCCCTTGGGCCTTAACTCTGTGGACCCCCTGGTCCTAACTCTACGAACCTTCCGGTTCTAACTCTGTAAACTCTGATATACACACAACATAAATCACATAGAAATAATGCATTGCAACACATCACATAAGTAGCATACAATAACTTTGTCACATAACACTAATTATCACTCAAGGTAAGGTATAGTGAGAAGACTCACCTCAAACGTAGTTAGATAAATTTTTGTGCTCAACGTCCCGACCTAGCCTCCTCTTATTATTCAAATAACATTCCCGATCAATACTCTCTCATAGTCTCATCTCTAAAGATTGGGTAGAAGACCATTCTACCCCTCCCTAAACTCTCTTAAGTCAGTCTTGACCAAAACCCTAAAGTCAACGAAATTCAACGGTCAAATTTTGACCCGACTCGTCGAGTACACATGGGTGACTCGGCAAGTCCACACATGTCCATGGAATCCTCCTTCTAACCTCGCATGACACGTCGAGTCAACCCCTTGCTCGACGAGTTACACCTAGCACGAGTCGCAAGGCAACCCCGACTCGACTCGTCGAGTCCAATTATGAACTCGGCGAGTTGCATCTATGATCAAACTCAAATGACCCTCTGAGGCCAGATCTATTCTTCTAACCCATAGATCTGTCCTTCCCAAGTTCAATAAACACGTAAAGGTACAACCTTGATACACATGCAACACTCGCAAGCGTCAAAATGGAGAATTCACTCGTAAATGGCGACCAAAGCTCATGACTCTTAAAGGATTTGCATAAAGCTAGGGAATAGGGACTCTCTGGACCTCCCAAGGTCCAGTTCTGAAGATATAGACACAATGGGACATCACATACTCTAGATCTCTTACCAAAAGAACAGAAGAAACCCTAGATTCATGAAATCTATCACACAAATGAAGATGGATATGAATCCTTACCTCCCATAGCAGCTCTGAACGACATGATGGAAGATTTGAGTGCCACAAGACATCCCAACTCGAAATCCATCCTTCCCTTAGCTAAAGCACACCAAAAGATGATGAATTAGCCTTCCTCTTGCACCACAAGCTTCCTCTCTGCTCTCTAGGGTTTCTCATGGTGTAATGGCCGCAAATGAAGGCCATAAGGACCTTTAAATGGGTCCCAAACCCGGACAATTAGGCTTTTTCTTAACAACGCTGACTCGGCGAGTCCAGATACCCGAATCGTCGAGTCCCTTCATTAAACAAGTCACCAAATCGCGATCCTACTCGACAAGTTGAGGCATCAACTCGCCGAGTCTCTTCACATCCCAATATAAAATATTTAAGTTTGCATACTTGGATATCCGGATGTTACAATGGAGTTGTAGTTATTGATTGGAGCCCAATTGCTAATTGGGTGTATTGTTGGTATTGATAGTTCGGGAAGCCTTTAGGGCAGCAGCTAGGGATTCTTTCAATGAGTTTACGCAGTGCGAGGTATGTCTTCTCACTATATCCATGGGTCGAAGGCACCGATGCCGACCCGTTACATGTTATGTGGTATGCTAGTTGTCTCTGTGATACTTGCATGGATGACCCCTGGGGGTGCCCATGGCTTTTGGATATTTGACCATGGGGAAGCCCATGGCATTCCAGGTAAAGAGCATGGGGGGAGCCCATGCATCTCAGATAAAGACCATGTCGGGGGAGCCCATGGAAACTATATATACGTTGTGTGATTTTCTGTGGTTGTATGTGATGTGGTATTTTTGGGAACTTACTAATCTTTCTGCTTACGGTTTTTAGTTTATGTTTTTGGTACTCCAGTTTTCAAATGAAAGAGCTCAGGAAAATTGCAGGGCACATACCACGTGTTTCCGCAGCCCGTGAATTACTTTGATTTGATGATGTTTTGCTAACTCTTGGTTACCTTGGTTTTATGAGAAAGAAATGTATTAACGATTTATTTATCTAAAAACAAAAAAATTTATATCAAGATTTTTGGGGCGTTACAAGTTGATATCAGAGCCTTGGTTTGAGGGATTCAGAAATACTCTCGCGTGTGTCTAAACTCAAACTAAGGAATTGGTAAAGTTTTCAAAAGACAAGTATTTTTAAGAAAAGAGATTTCTAAAAGAAGAGAAGGGTGTGGTGCATGCAATCAGCCGAGCTCAAGTAAGTTTTCTCGAAATACCCATACATGTTATCTGTTATGCTTTGATTTACGAATTGGTGAATCAAATGCTAGTTAGGGCCAAGGATCGGCTTATTTGTTGCATGATAGAATGTTAGGAGATAGGCATTTGTATGTGTATTGTATGAGCTGGTAGACATGCATGCTAGAGTTGATTAGTCAGTGATAGATTGGATTGATATGTGTGATGCTTAGTAGTCTTGAGAGTATTGAATGCTATGCTGTAATGGGAATTTCTATTGGTACCAGTAACTGCTAAGTGTATGCTTTAAAAATTATATACGGTTAGGATCTTATAGCCCTAGAATAATTGATTTGGTTTTATTTCCTGTTCCATGTCTGGTTGTGGTTCTGGGGTAGAGTCTATTATTCGACAATCTATTTGATCTTGTTTTGTGTATAATTTGCATGCATAACGCAACCGACAGTAAGGGTGGAATTTCTTGCATCAGTGGTAGTGTATGGGGTGAATGAGCTATGATAGTTCTATAGATTGGAGTGTTACTACACGAATGTCGCTTGCTTTGTGCTTTTTGGAACTCTTGGATGATGCGAATCAACCACTAAGTGAATATGTCGGTATTCATGAGGTGGATGACCGGCAATATGAGGAGTTCTTCAGCAGCTGATGGCAGGGTGAGGTCGGGAAACTAGAGAAGGCTTAGGAGGTGCTTCGGTGGGTTTTGTGTTGTTGTTTAGTAAATGATTAGTGCATCAATGGAGTAATGACATATAGGATTTAGAATGATCCTTGATGAATGTATGGATAGGTGTGGAAGATAGTATTGGGCCCGTACTACTGAAAGTATAGGATCCATACTCGAATCGGGGAAAGTCTTGGAGAATCTAAGAAGCTTAGGGAAGAGGATTCTTGAGTATGTTATGATCTCCTGCGTGATAGTATTTTAGTTTGGTGATGAGCTTCCAGGAAGGGCTTTTAGGTTTTAGTTAAAACTCAGGTAAAGGTACTGAGCTGTTTAGCGAGCAGATGCAGGAATTCATCTCGTCGGAGATTACCCGCGGTGCTTTTGAAGAAGACTCCTGTAATCTTTGGTTCAGTAAAGGAGGGGTTTTGGAGATCTTGGATTAGTACTTGGGAGCATTTTTGTTGAGGTTATGGTGATCATTGGAGCTTGCATTCTTTCTTTCCGAGGGTTTCATGCTCGTGGAGCTCCTGAATTCGATGGAGGAAGGGGCCATGTTGCCAGTAGGAAGTGGTTAGCGGTTATGGATAACACGTTCAGGATAAGTTTTTGCCAAGGAGGTGAGGGTCAGGTATGCTTCCTGCCTATTAAAGACTAGATGCATATATTGCAGGGTCCCAGGGAGAGACCTAAGGCTTCTGGTCGAAGTTTGAGAGGCCAACAGGGCCTCAGTCAGTACGGCATGTGCGAGAAATTGTACGATGGAATTTGTCATTCCATGAGTATGGGTTGCTTCAAGCGTAGCAGGATGGACCATGTCAGTAGGTGATATTGCGGGTATGTTGTCTTTTGTTTTCTTTGGTTGCTATTAGTACTTTTGTGCTTATAGTGTTTTATTGGTTGGGGCAAGCGATATAACTGGTCTAATTCTCTGATGTTGTGGGTTATATCTTCAAGAATTGTTGTATGTCTTTTGCATGTCGGGATGCATTGGTGGGATTATTGAAGGGTCATCACTCGTATAGCAGAATCAAAGAGTTTGGTCGTATTTTGGGTGTAAGTCGAGATCGGTTCAGGGGCATTGTGTGAAAGGTTTATTGTCAAGATTCAATGGGTTCATTCTCCAGTATTATCAGGATTCAGTGGTTTTTCCAGTCGTGTTGATTGACTATTAGGGACGACTAGGGAAGTGATCCATTGTTGAGGTTTTAGTTTGGATATTAGTTCTGAGGGTTGCAATGGTTGGATATTTTATCATTTTAAGTGTTTAGGATCGTTAGTGTTGTCAAGATTCGGGAAGTGTTCAACGGATCTTCAGGTATTTTTTAGTCTTTTGGGATGGCTAGTGTAATGCCCCAATTCTGGTATGCTATTTAAATGTTTATATCTTTCGAGTTTCAAGAGGGACTCGACGAGTCAGTAGCCTGACTCGTCGAGTAGGGAAGGGTTTTCAAGCACGTGTAAGTAGGAAAGTCGACAAGTCCATATTTGGGACTCAGCGAGTCCGCCAGTCTGGAAGAAACCCTAGATCCATGGGTTTTGCACCTTATTTAAATCATGTTGTGAACCCCAAACTCGCCTCCTTCACCCTCAAAACGTCATTTAGCAAAATCTAACCATTCCTTGAGTATTTTGAGCATTTCTTGTGTGTATCTTGAAGTTTTGAAGAGAAGAAGAAAGCTAGATCCAAAGGAGAAGAAGGAGATCCAAGATCTTGCATCAACTACATAGTTTATTGAGGTATTAATCGGATCCCTTCTGTTTCTATGATTGATTCTCCATCAGAAATCCCATTTAGGCCACTTTTATCCATTTCTTAGCTTGATTATAGTAGAGAGATCACATTGGGTTGAATAGCCTTCGGATCTAGCCATGTTTCAGTTCCAAAAACTTAGATCTAACACCTTTATGGAGCCATTTTGCATGAAAACCCTAGATCTACTCTTTTAAGTGCCTTCTGAGCCTTAAAACCATTATGGATGTCTATGTACACGTAAAGATAGAATCTTTACGTGTTAAGCAAGCCTTAGGAACCCAGATCTATAAGTTGTATGCATTGGTTTTGAGCAGAATCAACTATATAGAAGTTGCATGCAACTGACTCGGCGAGTCGTTCTTCGAACTCAGCGAGTCGAGTCGCGAGTCCCCGATTTTCCCCTTCATGAGTTATGCCGAGTGGAACCAGTGAGTTATAGGTGGACTCAGCGAGTCAGAGATCAGACTCATTCATGGAGGGACTCGACAAGTCAGTGCCCTGACTCGACAAGTCCAAGGCAATCTTCATATCTCAAGAACAGACTCGGCGAGTTGTTGATACAACTCGGCGAGTCACAGTCAGAGTGTTCATATGTTGAAGGAGAACTCGACGAGTTTTTCATACAACTCGGCGAGTCGGATACATATTGACTGAGTGTTAGTATCGAAGAGGAACTCGTCGAGTCTATGCCAAACTCGACGAGTAGTAGCGAGCAGAAATGAGAAATGAGAGTAGGGACTCGACGAGTTGGCGGCCCAACTCGACGATTCAGGTCAACTGTATGTTGACTTTGACCAAGAGGTTGACTTTTATCAGGGGTAAAATAGTCATTTTACCCTCAGTATAGTTACCAGTATTATATTGAGTGTACTTATGGAAATTGTAGTCGGGGAGATAGCGGAGCAGCAGCAGACAGTTTCCAGAGAAGTTCATTCAGCAGCCAGATTATGAGGTGAGTTTCCTTCAAGTAGGAACGAGTCTACGGCCACAATGTTGGCCCATTTAGTTAGCAGTAGTTTCTGGACTTTGGTCTGATGCAGTAGTTAGTATGTCTGATGCCTTCGTGGCTCAGACAAGATGTATGTGTTATGTGTTCCGGGCTACGGCCCGATGCAGTATGCAGTTTATGTGTTTATGCTAGTTGATATGTTTATGCTATGCTATGTTCAGTTGGTTCCGGACTTCGGTCCGATGCAGGGGACAAGGTGCCAGTTAGTTCCGGACTTCGGTCCGATGCAGTTTTCGGACTTCGGTCCGATGCAGAGGCAAGGCCCCAGATAGTTCCGGACTTTGGTCCGATGCAGTAGTTCCGAACTTCGGTCCGATGCAGTTTCTGGACTTCAGTCCGATGTAGAGGGCAAGGCCCTGGTCAGTTCCCGGACACCGGTCTGATGTAGTTTCCGGACTTCGGTCTGATGCAGTGGGCAAGGCCTAGTATGTGCTTTATATGTTATTGTATGGTATATGGTAGTTTGGGGGAGCTCACTAAGCTTCGTGCTTACAGTTTTCAGTTTTGGTTTCAGGTACTTCCACAAATAAAGGGAAGAGCTCGGGATGATGGCATCACACACCACAACTTCAGTTTTATTCCTGAGAGTCTTTCTTAGTTATGACTTGATATAGTTTGTGATACGACTTTTTATTATGGTTTGAGATATTTGATGTATGGTTTTATATTATGACATTCAGTACATGATTTTAGTATTATAAAACAAAAAAATTTGGGTCGTATTTTTGAGGGTGTTTCAAGTTGGTATCAGATATTTGGTTTCAGGGATTCGGATACACTTTCGGGTGTGTCTGGACTCAAACTAAGGACATGGTAATAGGTTTTCAAAAGAAAAACATTTTCGAATTTTTTTTTTGAAAACGAACTTAGAAATAAAAGAGTTTCGAAAACGAGAAAAGGGTGTGGTGCATGCTATCAGCCGAGCTAAAGTAAGTACTCTCAAATTACCCATACAAGTTTATATTATGATTATCTATTTCAGTTTCAGTAGAACAACATGCTAGAATAGGACTAAGGATCTAGGAAGAAGCCTTATGTGCCTGCTATATGTGCTTTAGCTTTATGAGAATTGCATGCTAGTATTGAGTAGATAGAAGTAGGATAGCATGTTTAGGTTATGCCTGATAGTATGAGCTTATCATTGTATGCTAGTACAGTTTCTCATTATGAGGATAGAATTAGTTGAGTAGTTTCCTGTGTCTGAATGTTGCTTGCTTTGTGCTTTGTGGGACTCTGAGTAATGGGAGTTAGACATTAGGTGAATACATCATATCACATGTGATCAGGGTTGAATAATCTCAGAGTGCTGGATTTGGCCATACTGCACAGCTCTTGTTTGAGTCCAACCGTTGTAGGGACGAGTCTTTTACTCGAAGGATTATCTGAGCCTCGTCAGATGTGATGGTATTCAGGTGATGACTAATTGGCATTACAAGGAGGCGTTCAGCAGCTGAGGACTGGTTTGGTTGAGTCAGAGATTTCCCTAGGGCAAGCATAGGATGAGAGTAGCAGAGATCAGAAGCAGTGTTAGTGGATTGGTGGGGTCAAAGCGGTCCTTGAGGAAGGTACAAGTAGGTGTGGAATGTAGTAGGGGCCCATACTACTGGAAGAAGAGGATTTGTACTTGAATCGAGGAAGGCTGAGATGAGACCGGAAGGCCTGTAGTAGTAGTGATCCCTCGTGATATATCAGTGTTTCTTACGTTTATCGTAATGTGATTTTTCAGAATGGTGGTTTTGCGCCCTAGACCAGCATGCGGCAGTTCAGGTGCCGGAGAGTGATCAGGATCAGGCTCGGGAGCCGAGCATCTAGATGAGCAAACCAGGGAGTTTCTCTCTTTAGAGATTACTCGTATCATACTTGAGAAGACTCCTGTGATTTTCGGTTCGATCAAGGAGGGTATCCTAGAGCTGATGGATGAGAGGTTGGGCACTTTCCGTGTCGAGGTGGCGGCCATGATGAGGTCGCGCATGCTTACGTTCAGAGAGTTCAGGGCATGTGGATCTCCAGATTATCATGGGGCGCGAGACCCCATAGCAAGTACTAGATGGTTGGCGGATGTGGCCAACGCTTTCTGCATGAGCAGGTGTCCCGAGGGGACAAGGTCAGATTGGCATCCTGTCTTCTGAAGGACAGGGCACAGGATTGTTGGGAGGAGGTCGGACATGTCATTGGAGATGACGCAACTTTGGATGCTATGAACTGGGCTGACTTTACTACTAGATTCAAAGCTGAGTTCGCACCGGTTAGTGAGGTGCAGGATTTAGCTAGGGAATTTCAGGATCTCACCCAGACTACTGAGACAGTGGCGGAGATTACCGCCAAGTTTAGGGAGAGGGAACTTCTCGTTCCTCAGTACGTAGCTAATGAGGAAATGAAGAAGGCCCGTTATCATGAGATGCTACAGAGTGATATCCACTAGTTTGTGAGCCGGTCCAGCTGTAAAACACTGGATGACATGATTGCTAAGGCTCGGAGAGAGAGATTGACCTTGAGATGGAGAAGAAGAGGAAGCCAGAGGCGGCTTCGGGTACAGGGAGTTTGGGCAAAAAGCCTAAGGTTTCAGATCACAGGTCCAGGACTCAGCAGAGCCACGGTCGGTGTGGCAAGTGTGGGAGATTGCACGACGGGGCGTGCAAGGCAGGGAGTTCCGGCTACTACAAGTGTGGTCGGACTGGGCATATGAGCAGAGATTGTACAGCCACTACTACCGCCATTGCGGCATCAGATCTGATTTTCATTCAGTGCAATCAGAGGGTATATAAAAAGTCCCAGTGTCCGAGTTTAGCTGCTGCAGGAAAGGTGTCAGCACCTGCCCTTGCTACTTTGGGGATTATAGATGGCCGTCAGGGCCGAGTTGAGACGTTGGTGGTGAAAAGTAGGGATTTTCAGTTAATACCAGAGGAGGCGCGAGCGACTCTTGACGTGGTGATGGGTATGTATTTTCCTTATCTCTTCATTTATTATTGATTGTTTCTTATGGTTATATGTTTTGTATAGGGTCATTCTTAGTGAATGGCATTTCAGGCACAGTATTGTTTGATTCAGGGGCTACCCGATCATTCTTCTCTCTTTCACTTAGCAAGAGGTTTAGCAGAGCTCCAGGGGAGCTAGATTATCCACTTGAGGTTGAGATAGTAGCTGACAGAACCGTTAGGGTTGCGAGAGTACACAAAGGATGTTCCCTTTAGTTATTCGATGAGCAGTTTCTGGTGGACTTGGTCCCTATTCCCATGCGAGGGAATAAGGTCATAATAGGTATGGATTGGCTGAGCCCCAATGGGGCAGTGATAGATTGTGAGCTGCAGTTAGTAAGGGTTCGCACTCCCAGTAGGGGAGAGTTAGTGATTCAGGGCGAGAAGCCACAACGCGGACCACTTCTGTGTTCATCAGCGAGAGCGAGGCGCTATTTCCAGCAGGTTTGCACCGGTTACATTGCCTATGTTTTAGATGCCTGGGAGAAGGGCAAGACGACGGTTGATGATGTTCCGGTAGTGCGAGACTACCCAGACGTATTTCCAGAGGATTTGCCTGGAATACCTCCCGAGAGACAGGTCGAGTTCAGGATTGACCTGATCCCTGGTGCGGCTCCGATAGCCAAGGCACCGTATCGGTTGGCTCCCCCAGAGATGTAGGAGTTGTCTACGCAACTGCAAGAGCTGCTAGACAAGGGTTTTATCAAGCCGAGTAGTTCACCCTTGGGAGCACCGATTTTGTTTGTGAAGAAGAAGGACGAGTCGCATCGTATGTGTATAGATTACTGGGAGTTGAATAAGGTAACAGTGAAGAACTGTTACCCACTCCTGAGGATAGATGATTTGTTTGATCAACTACAGGGAGCGTCTTGGTTTTCCAAGATCGATTTACGCTCCGGGTATCATAAGATGCGAGTTAGAGATGAGGATGTGCAGAAGACGGCTTTCAGGACCTGGTATGGTCATTACGAGTTCGTGGTGATGCTGTTTAGGCTCACCAATGCTCCAGCCGCATTCATCGATCTCATGAACCGCGTTTGTAGGCCGTTGTTGGATCGGTCGGTGATTGTATTTATTGATGATATCTTGGTTTATTCCAAGACTCAGGAGTAGCACGAGGAGCACCTGAGAGAGGTGCTAGAGATTTTGAGGAGGGGGAGACTTTTCGCAAAGCTCTCCAAGTGCGAGTTCTGGTTGCGTGAGGTGCAGTTCCTTGGACACCTCGTCAACTAGAAGGGTATTTTGGTAGATCCGACCAAGATAGAGGTCGTGATGCAGTGGGAGGTCCCGATATCTCCATCTTAGATCCAGGGATTCCTAGGTTTCGTAGGGTACTACAGGTGGTTCATTCAGGATTTCTCCAAGATCGCAGTACCGCTCACCCAAATGACTAAGAAGTCAGTGGTATTTTTCTAGGGGCCTGAGCAGTAGGCAGCATTCGAGACCCTCAGACAGATATTGTGCGAAGCACCGATCCTCACCCTGCCGGAGGGAGTAGAGGATTTTGTAGTCTACTATGATGCGTCGATCACAGGTATGGGAGCAGTGTTGATGCAGCGAGGCCGTGTGATAGCTTACGTCTCGAGACAGCTGAAGCCTCACAAGGATAACTATCCTACGCATGATTTAGAGTTGGGGGCAGTGGTGTTTGCCCTCAAGATTTGGAGACATTAACTCTATGGGGTCCGTTGTACCATTTACATGGATCACAAGAGTTTGAGGTGCCTAATGGACTAGCCGAATCTGAACATGAGGCAGAGGCGATGGCTAGATGTGTTGAAGGATTATGATTGTGAGATCCTTTATCATCCAGGGAAGGCCAACGTAGTGGCCGACACCCTGAGCCGCAAGGCGGCAACGGCCCCGATTAGGGACATATGTTTGAGGATGACAGTAATTACTCCATTATTGGAGCAAATCAGAGAGGCTCAGGTCGAGGGCCTCAAGGAGGAGAGGCAGAAGTGTGAGAGGATTGTGGGCCGAGTAGCTTCCTTTGACTATGATAGTCGAGGGTTGTTGACCCTTCATGGGAGAGTTTGGGTACTGTACTGGGGTGGAGTAGTGTTGATGGACGAGGCTCATAAGTCTCGATTTTCCATCCATCCACAGGAAACGAAGATGTATAGAGATCTTCAACCCGACTATTAGTGGCCCTGCATGTAGCAGGATGTCACCTGGTATGTGGAGAGGTGCCTGACCTGCAGGAAGGTTAAGGCGGAGCATCAGAGGCCTCACGGCAAGATGCAGCCGCTAGACATTCTAGTGTGGAAATGGGAAGATATCACTATGGATTTTATCACCAAGCTTCCCAGGACCGCATGTAGAGTGGATTCGATTTGGTTTATAGTGGATCGGCTGACGAAGAGTGCTCATTTTATACCGATCCAGGAGAGCATATCGGCTGAGAAGCTAGCCGATATTTATGTGTGTGAGGTTATGGCGCGGCATGGAGTGCCTGTTTCAGTGGTGTCAGACCGAGATGTTCGTTTTTCTTCCAGATTCTGGAAGCGGTTTCATGACGAGATGGGTACTCGTCTCCATTTCAACACCGCCTTCCACCTTCAAACGGACGGGCAGAGCAAGAGGACGATTCAGACTCTTGAGGACATGCTTCGGGCATGTGTCCTAGATTTCGGTGGTAGTTGGGATACGTGTCTTCCGTTAGCGGAATTTTCATATAACAACAGTTACCACGCCAGCATTGACCGCCCTCCCTTCGAGATGCTCTATGTGAGGAAATGCAGGACCCCTATTTGTTGGGGCGAGGTCGGTCAGCGAGTCATCGGGAGCACCGAGGTGGTGTTCAAGACCACAGAGATGATCCAACAGGTTCGTAGTAGACTGCAGACTGCTCAGAGTCGGCAGAAGAGTTATGCCGACAGGAGGCGTTCAAACATGGAGTTTCAGGTGGGTGATATGGTCCTCCTGAAGGTGTCACCTTGGAAGGGTGTTATCAGATTCTGAAAGAGGGGCAAGTTAGGCCCCAGGTTCATCGGTCCTTTTAGGGTTTTGGCACGGGTGGGTCGGGTCGCTTATCGGTTGGATCTTCCGGCAGAGCTCAGCCAGATCCACAACACTTTCCATGTTTTGCAGTTGCGGAAGTGTTTGGTGGACGAATCACCAGTTGTACCCTTAGAGGACATTCAGGTTGATAGTAGCCTGAACTATATAGAGAAATCGGTTGCGATCTTGGATCCACTACAGAGTTTATAAAGGTATTAATTGGATCCCTTCTGTTTCTATGATTGATTCTCCATTAGAATCCTATTTAGGCCACTTTTATCCATTTCTTATGTTGATTATAGTAGAGAGATCACATTGGGTTGAATAGCCTTCGGATCTAGCCATGTTTCAGTTCCAAAAACTTAGATCTAACACCTTTATGGAGCCATTTTGCATGAAAACCCTAGATCTACTCTTTTAAGTGCCTTCTGAGCCTTAAAACCATTATGGATGTCTATGTACACATAAAGATAGAATCTTTACGTGTTAAGCAAGCCTTAGGAACCCAGATCTATAAGTTGTATGCATTGGTTTTGAGCAGAATACTCTGTATAGAAGTTGCATGCAACCGAATCGGCGAGTCATTCTTCGGACTCGGCGAGTCGAGTCGCAAGTCCCCGATTTTCCCCTTCATGAGTTATGCCGAGTGGAACCAGTGAGTTATAGGTGGACTCAGTGAGTCAGAGATCAGACTCATTCATGGAGGGACTCGACAAGTCAGTGCCCTGACTCGACAAGTCCAAGGCAATCTTCATATCTCAAGAACAGACTCGGCGAGTTGTTGATACAACTCGGCGAGTCACAGTCAGAGTGTTCATATGTTGAAGGAGAACTCGACGAGTTGTTCATACAACTCGGCGAGTCGGATACATATTGACTGAGTGTTAGTATCGAAGAGGAACTCGTCGAGTCTATGCCAAACTCGACGAGTAGTAGCGAGCAGAAATGAGAAATGAGAGTAGGGACTCGACGAGTTGGCGGCCCAACTCGACGATTCAGGTCAATTGTATGTTGACTTTGACCAAGAGTTTGACTTTGACAAGAGTAAAATAGTCATTTTACCCTCAGTATAGTTACTAGTATTTAATTGAGTGTACTTATGGAAATTGTAGCCGGGGAGATACCGGAGCAGCAGCATACAGTTTCCAGAGCAGTTCATCTAGCAGATAGATTACGAGGTGAGTTTCCTTCCAGTAGGAACGGGTCTACGGCCACAATGCCGGCCTGTTTAGTTAGTAGTAGTTTTCGGACTTCGGTCCGATGCAGTAGTCAGTATGTCTGATGCCTTCGTGGCTTAGATAGGATGTATGTGTTATGTGTTCCAGGCTACGGCCCGATGCAGTATGCAGTTTATGTGTTTATGCTAGTTGATATGTGTTGGATAAGGTGTCTAAGTCCATAACTATTTCTGGTATGTACTTGACCCGACCCAGCATGGTCCATTTGGGTTGCATGGCATCATGCAATTGAATAAACTAAATGAGAGAAATAACACTTATGGTTTATTAATATATTGTATGTTCTAATATATTAATAATATTATTTAATTAGATTAATCAAGAATTAATTTAGAATTAATTAAGTGGTCAAAAGATAACTAATTAGATATATGGGTAGATTATGTAAATCTTCCATATCTTATATAGTGGGCTAAGAGGCTCCACGGATTATCAAGTTGGGTTCCACCCATAGGATGCTCCATGGAGTTAACCCATGGATCAAGAAATGAAGAGTCATGTTACATTAGGGTTTACTTAATGCAACACACTATATAAGCAACGTGTTTCTCCCCAAAATCGGTTACACTAGAAAACACAAGAGGGCTTGGCCGATTTTGCATGTGTTAGGGTTTTCTCTCAAGTTTGTTTATTGCATTTGGTGTTCTGTGAAGCATTTGAGGCATCACATTTGAGGTTCCAGGCTCACAAGGTTTTAAGGAACACTTTCAACAACAAGGTATGTAGTTCTATCTTTCATTTAAAGAAAAAATGTTCCCCATGTATGCTAGATAGGAACATAACCTTGGAAATCAATTTTGCATGATAATTAGACAAACATAGATCCAAGGTTATTAGGGTTGCATGTACACTTAGGAAGTGTTAGGATGGTCAAAACCCATCAGTGGTATCAAAGCCTAGGCTTGCTTGTTTTATTTTTGTGCAAACTGCTTGAAAAAAAAATCGTTTTTCTGTTCAGTGCTCGAATGAACTCGCCGAGTCCATGGGGGGACTCGACAAGTCCTTGACCAAATTCAAGCTACTCGTCGAGTTTATTCATGCACTCGACGAGTAGAGGCTGTTGTGACCAGAATTTCGACCTTTGTTGCTGGAAATGGACTAGGAACATTACCCTAAACTGTTTTGGTGTTTTAAAACTTGTTTTAGGTGGTGTAATGCTTATGTTAATCCATTTACAATGACAATTATCAAAATTACAAGTTTTAAGTGTAATTTATGGTTCTTGAAAGTGTTCATATTCATGTTCTTGTACTTATGATGCTTAGATGATCATAGGAATTGTTTGTAACCTATGTGGTAGATTAATTCATGATCATTATGTGTTTTAATGGAGTCCATAACTTGTCCTCAAGTTATGGAAAATCAAAAGTCACTTTGTTAAAAGCCATTAAAAGAACACATGAGTTATAAAAAATGAAGAGTCTTCATTTTTTAATACTCTATTAACTCATAAGTTACAAGAAATGAAATTTTTTGAAAGTTTACAAAACTTGCCCTCAAGTTTTGGAACAAGTAAAGTCTTGATTAAAACTTTAGTTCCAACCCTTAGAATTTTAAAAGTTAAAATTCAACCCTTATACTTTATAATATTATAAGTTAATAATATATATATATATATATATATATATATATATATATATATATATATATATATATATATATGTATATATATATATATATGTATGTATGTATAAGATCAAGTCGTCTTACCGCTAGTACGCCTCATTCACGAAGCCGGTCTATAAGGGGGGTATAAGGTTGTTGCCTATAAAATGGAAACTTAATGGGTGTCCACTCTCACCCACCGCTTCCTTGATCGTTGTAGGGTCGTTAGCCGAACGGGTGGGACAATGACTTATAAATTCTCATTAAAAGTATGATGAATATTATAAAGTAACTAAATGCTTTTATTAAATTCCCAATCTTAGTTACTTTAGGAAAATGTGAATAAGGTGCTAATACATGAAATTACACATTACACTTTGTTTAAGTCGTTAGTGGAGTGTGTGTGGTTAACCGACACACTAACTTGGACTTAACAAGGTAGGTAAAGGGTGACTTAAAGATTATCATAGTATTGGCGGAGCCTGTGTGGTTAACCGGCACATCGATCGAGTGATAAACATTAAGGGTACCAAGTGATTTGCATGGTTACTTCACACCTCGTTTTGTGATCGTCGGCATCCCAGTCACAAAACATGGAGGGCACACTCGAGATTGAACCATGCCTTTGAAAAGTTCATTGAATCTCAAAAGAATCTAGGAGTTTCTAAGAATCAAATTAAATATTTTAATATTTCGTCTTTGGTGGAAATTGGTGAATCGTCATTCACCTACCTTTCAAATATGTTATTACTTAGATTACGACATACCTCTTCAAAGTATAATATATTATGATTGGGTCCTAGCCTTAATAATACATTTGTTTGTTTTATTAAGGACTATCTCTATATCTAAACTAAACTTTTCTTCTTTTCGGATGTCTGCAAATAATGCTGCTTCTGGCTCTAATCCTAATGGCTCCTTTTCTCTAATGAACTTGTGCAGGAAAGTCACTTTTGATGGATCCAACTTTAATGAATAGATCAGAAACATCTGAATGATTACCCGCTACGAGGACAAAGAATATGTTCGCGATAAGGATCTTAAGGAGATTGATGAGATAGTTGCTACTCCTCAAGAGATCCCTGACTTTAGGGCACATGAAAGGGATGCCACCAAGGTGGCATGCATCATGATGGCCACTATGACAGCCGACCTCCAACAGTCCTACGAGGACTTCTACCCTTTTGAAATGCACCAAGATTTGATGGAAAGATACCATCAAAGTGCAAGACAAGAGAGGTATGAAATCATCTCCTCCATGATAACAACCTGAATGAAGGATGGTGAACCCATCACGGGCTACATGCAGAAATTGCAAAGATTTGTGGACCGTTTGCTGAAGCTCAATGTGAACTTCCCGGAGGAGCTTGCAATAGATATCTTATTGCACTCCTTACCATCGTGCTATGATCAATTCCGCATGACATATCACATGAACAAGGAAGAGATCACCCTCAAAAAACTTCAAGGACTCTTAAAGACCGCAGAAAGTGGTCTTAAGGGTAAGGCAGTTGTTACTACTCCTACTCCTACTAACTCCGCCCCTGTCTTGGCAATCGGGAAAGGACGAGGGAAGAAGAGAAAGAGTTCTTCGAAGGGTACCAAGGCTAGGACCCTTGATGACTCTTCTTCAATTGGAACCAAGAAAGGTTTCGTCAGTCCTTCTTCTGACCCAACATAGGCTGAATGCTTCTATTGCCATGAAAAGTCACATTGGAAGCGGAACTGCCCAAAGTACCAGCAAGATGTGAAGGATGGGAAAGTTAAACCCAACCATGCAGGTATTTACACTATCTTATCTAATAACTCACCCCATTCTAACTCTTGGGTCCTTGATACTGGTTACGGTATTCATATTTGTTCTGATTTGTAGGGACTAAGAAGAAGTGAGAATGTGTATCAAGGAAGAATAAACTTGATCATGGGAAATAGGAAAGCTTCACTTGTTACCAAAATTTGGAGTTTATACTTTATCGCTAAGTAGTGGGTTTAGTTTAGATTTGAATAAATGTTGTTATTCGCCAGAAATGGCAAGAAATATTATTTCCTTTCATGCTTTGTATAAACAAGGTTTTACCTTTTCATTTGATAATGAAGTTGGTTCTATTAATGCTTTCTTTAATAATGTTCTTTATTTTAAAGCATTCCCTTGTGATGGTGTGTATAAAGCTGTGTCTGTTGTAGACAACTTAGGAAATAATGTATTGTGTATTGATTCTAATAACTTGGATAAAGCATCATTATGGCATTGTCGTCTTGGACATATAAGCAAGAAATGCATAGGCCAACTCCAAAAGGATGGAGTCTTGGAGTCATTCGACCTAAAGTCAGATGACAGTTGCAAATCATGCTTACATGGAAAAATGACAAAGTCACCCTTCACTGGTTCTTGTGAGAGGGGTGAAGGTTGTTGGATCTCATACACACGGATGTGTGTGGACCCTTCAAACATGCCACAAGGGATGCTAATTGTTATTATTTGACTTTTACTGATGATTAGAGTAGATATGGATATGTTTACTTAATCAAGCATAAGTCAGAGACTTTTGAAAGCTTTACAGAATTTAAATAGGTAGTCGAGAATCAATTGGGCAGGAACATTAAGATGCTTCGATTCGATCGAGGTGGTGAGTATTTTAGTTCAGAGTTCCTCGACTATTTTAGGGAATGTGGGATTGTCTCACAATTGACACCTCCCAGGACACCGCAGTTGAATGGTGTGGCTGAGAGGCGTAATCGAACCTTGTTGGATATGGTTCGTTCCATGATGAGTCAAGCTTCACTACCAATCTCATTTTGGGGGTATGCCTTAGAGACTGCTGCCCATATCCTTAATCTAGTCGCTACAAAGAAAGTTGCCAAAACTCCTCATGAGATGTGTACTGGTAAAGTACCCAAACTAGACCACATCAAGATTTGGGGTTGTGAGGCTTTCATGAGACGTGAGACTCACGATAAGCTCGAACCCTAAAGCGAGAGGTGTATTTTCAACGGCTACCCACATAAATCCTTTGGTTACCTCTTCTACAGAGCCAGTGATAATGTGGTCTTTGTATCAAGAAGAGGAGTCTTTCGTGAGAGAGAACTTATAAGCCAAGGAGATAGTGGGAGGCACATTGACCTTGAAGAACTTCAAGAGTCAAGTGGTGAAGGAACTTCAAACCCTAGCCCTCAACTTGAGGAGGGAACTCCTGTTGAGCCAATTGACGAGTCTGTACCTCTTAGGCGATCCACGAGAGTTAGGAATACACTTGAGCATTACTATGGATTCCATATTACTGCGGAAGGTGATACACTTATTAGTGATGAGACACTAGTAGGTATGGATGAACCTAACAGTTATGTGGAAGCCATGGCAGGCCCCGAGTCTGCTAAATGGAAAGAGGCAATGGACAGCGAGATACAATCCATGTATGACAATCAAGTTTGGAACTTGGTTGAGAATGTAGGTGCAAATGGATCTTCAAGAAAAAAACCAACATGGATGGTAATGTGCACACTTATAAGGCACGACTGGTTGCAAAGGGCTTCTCTCAAACTCCAGGATTGGATTATGATGAGACATTTTCTCCAGTAGCCAAGATTAAGTCTATTAGGGTTATGTTAGCCATAGCTACATTTCATGACTAAGAAATATGGCAAATGGATGTCAAAACTGATTTCCTTAATGGAAAGTTGACTGAAGATGTTTACATGAGTCAGCTAGAAGGTTTTTTTAGCAACGAGTACCCTAATAGAGCGTGTAAGCTTGAGAAATCTATTTATGGGTTAAAACAAGCACCTCGTAGATGGAATCTTTGCTTTGATGAGAAAGTCAAGGAATTTGTCTTTTCTAGGAGTGAAGATGAATCTTGTGTGTATGTCAAGGCTAGTGGGAGTATAGTTAGCTTTTTGGTATTGTATTTGGATGACATACTACTCATAGGAAATGACATCCCAACTCTACAAGAAGTTAAGTCCTGGCTTAGGAAGTGTTTTTCTATGAAGGACCTAGGAGAAGCTGCCTATATGGATAAGGATTTTGAGAGACCGGAGTAAAAGACTAATTGGACTTAATCAAAGTACCTACTTGGACAAGGTGTTGAAGTGATTCAGCATGCAGAACTCCAAGAGAGGAGAGTTACCTATCCAGAGTAATGCCAGATTGAGTAAAGCTCAGAGCCCAAGTACTGAGGTTGAGATAGCAGAAACGAGTCAAGTGCCTTATGCTCCGGCTATAGGCTCAATCATGTATGATATGACTTGTACTCGACCTGATGTAGCCTTTGCCTTGAGCATGGTTAGCAGGTATCAGGGGAACCCTGGCAAGGCTCACTAGACAACGGTAAAGAATATCCTCAAGTACCTACGGAGGACTAAGGACTGGGTCCTTACCCTCGATGGGAGTGATGACTTGAGAGTTGTAGGGTATAGTGATGCTGGCTTCCAGACTGATTGGGATAATTTCCGCTCTTAGTCGGGATGGGTCTTTACCCTAAATGGGGGAGCAATCACTTGGAAGAGTTCCAAGCAGGAGACAGTGGCTGATTCCACTTGTGAATCAGAGTATATAGCAGCGAGCAAGGCAGCAAAGGAGGCAATATGGCTAAAGAACTTCATTGGAGACCTTGGAGTTGTACCAGCTATAAAGGAGCCTATGGAAATTTTCTGTGATAGTGAAAGTGATGTTGCCTTAGCTAAGAAACCAAGGGATCACGGGAGATCAAGACACATCGACAGAAAATATCATTTTATCAGACATCGCATAGAAGAAGGAATCCTCATGGCAAAGAGGGTATCATCGGATGAGAACCCAGCAGATCCCCTCACGAAGGGACTGAGTAGGGCTAAGCATCTTCAGCATGCTCGAAGCATAAGGCTAAAGGATGATATAAGTTTTAGTAGTTAGATAAATTATGGAATTCGTAAAGTGTAATTGACATTTGATGATAAATAATAGTTGGTTGTTTATTTATGAGTAAAGTGTTACTATCTTTTGTCAATCGTTTACTATAATTTCTTTTGCATGTTTTGACTTCCAAAATATTATGTTGTGTTTCTACATATTTTTTAAATCTCTACAGTCAGTCATATGTTGGAAGTAGATATGAATTAAGACTATCATGAAGTTGGTTATAGGTGTCAAGGTTAAGGACAACACTTCATGAGTACTCATAAGTTCTGAGTATTGGAATCAACCCATGCTCACTAGAATCACTTCATGGAATTTTATCTCAAGTGATCGTGAGATGGTAATATCATATAAGTCTTCAAACCTTGAGATATGATTTGTTACTTATGAGTTGGTTATGCATTGATTGTACGTAAACGCATTGGTAACTCGATGTTATAAAACGTGCTTTTGTGTATAATTCAATGAGTAGTAGAACAAACATATGAGTCGAAGTTTATATGTTCCTTCTTGGATTAGAAGCTGATATCTGGTCCCCTCAATGATTTTGTTTTGACCTATGTACCGGGCCGGATCAGAACTAAATTGATGTGTTCGATTAAGTTCTTTGTCAAACAAATCGGAAATCGGGAAACAAACCGCTGGACAATAAGTAAGACATTGTTCGATGTATTTGTCCGGATGATATCTAGAACAGAGGATTATATGATCACTTATCTTAAATGGCATATCAATATTTTCTTAGTTCCGAGAAACCTTGAAAGAGCTACGATTGCTGATCGGTTCCTGAAGTATTGCAGTTATAGTTATTAGACTTATCCAAGTAGGAGACTGTTGGATAAGGTGTCTAAGTCCATAACTATATCTGCTATGTACTTGACCCGACCCGGCATGGTCCATTTCGGTTGCATGGCATCATGCAATTGAATAAACTAAATGAGAGAAATAACACTTATGGTTTATTAATGTATTATAAGTTCTAATATATTAATAATATTATTTAATTAGTTTGATCAAGAATTAATTTAGAATTAATTAGGTGATCAAAAGATAACTAATTAGATATATGGGTAGATTATGTAAATCTTCCATATCTTATATAGTGGGCTAAGAGGCTTCATGGATTATCAAGTTGGGTTCCACCCATAGGATGCTCCATGGAGTTAACCCATGGATCAAGAAATGAAGATTCATGTTACATTAGGGTTTACCTAATCCAACACACTATATAAGCAATGTGTTTCTCCCCAAAATCGGTTACACTAGAAAAAACAAGAGGGCTTGGCCGATTTTGCATGTGTTAGAGTTTTCTCTCAGGTTTGTTCATTGCATTTGGTGTTGTGTGAAGCATTTGAGGCATCACACTTGAGGTGCTAGGTTCACAAGGCTTTAAGGAACACTTTCAACAACAAGGTATGTAGTTCTATCTTTCATTCAAAGAAAAAATGTTCCTCATGTATGCTAGATAGGAACATAACCTTGGAAATCAATTTTGCATGATAATTAGACAAACATAGATCCAAGGTTATTAGGGTTGCATGTACACTTAGGAAGTGTTAGGATGCTCAAAACCCATCAGTATGTTTATGCTATGCTATGTTCAGTTGGTTTCGAACTTCGGTCTGATGTAGAGGACAAGGTCCCAGTTAGTTCCGGACTTCGGTCCGATGCAGTTTCCGGACATCCGTCCGATGCAGGGGGCAAGGCCACAGATAGTTCTGGACTTTGGTCCGATGCAGTAGTTTTGGACTTCGGTCCGATGCAGTTTCCGGACTTCGGTCCGATGCAAAGGGCAAGGCCCTGGTCAGTTCCCGGACTCCGGTCCGATGCAGTTTCCGGAATACGGTCCCATGCAGTGGGCAAGGCCCAGTATGTGCTTTATATATTATTTTATGGTATGTGGTAGTTTGTGGGAGCTCACTAAGCTTCGTACTTACAGTTTTCAGTTTTGGTTTCAGGTAATTCCGCAAGTAAAGGGAAGAGCTCGGGATGATGGCATCGCACACACCATAACTTCATTTTTATTCCTGGGAGTCTTTCTTAGTTATGACTTGATACAGTTTGTGATACGACATTTTATTATGGTTTGAGATATTTGATGTATGGTTTTATATTATGACATTCAGTACATGATTTTAGTATTATAAAACAAAAAATTTTGGGTCATATTTTTGAGGATGTTTCAGCTAGTGATGGAACACTAACATTGGTAAGCGCGGGTTGTCAAAAGATTGTTAGGGGGTAAGAAGGTTTAGGAATCCTTCATTCTCGTGTGCCATGAGAACTTAATCAAATCAAGATGGTGGGGAATTTTTTGGGTATTCAGGAGCAGGAGCAGTTATGAAACTAGGATAAATTTCGCATCCCCGACGGGGAGGAAGGCGGCCTAAGTGGGTCTTTTGAGTTGAGGGTCTTGTGAGTTGGGAGTTTAGGAGACTTCCTAAATTTTGAATCGCACCCTCTTGGTGCTTGATAATAGGCTTTGGGGAAACTAGGTTGCGGTTCCAGTCATGAGATGAGTTCTACCGGGGTGTTTGGTCGAGTGCATGCTCGACTCTGGGTGTGTTTGAATTTATAGATTAGGGGTAAAGCATTGTGTTGCGATTGTGGCGAGGTGAGAGTGTTGTAAGACTACGGGGGAGTCGTAGTATTCACTAGTAGTTAATGTTGGATATATAGTCTAAGTCCATAACTTTATTTGGTATGTACTTGACCCGACCAGGCGTGGTCCATTTGGGTTGCATGGCATTGCAATACTTGGATAGACTAAATGAGAGAATAAGGCACTTATGATTATTAATATATTATAAGTTCTAATATATTAATAATAGTAGTTTTTAATTATTATTGATCAAGTATTAATCTAGGATTAATTTGGTGATCAAAGTGAGACTAATTAAATATATAAGGGTTGATTATGACCATCATCAATTCTTGTATGGTGGATTGATGATCCATGGTTTATGGGTTATTGATGTAACCATTTGGAGCTCCATGGATAGTCCATGGGAGTTACAAACCCATGGGTCATGAGAAATGAAGAGTCATGACAATTATGGGTCTTCATGATTAAACCCTAATTGTGACACCACTATAAAAGGGACCCTTTGGCTAGCAAAATGGTGACCTAGTGTTACTAGAGAGGGCATAACTGATTTTTAGTGTAAGAAGTATTCTCTCAAGTTACTCCAAGTTTTGTGGTGTTGTGTGAAGCATTTGAGGCACAACATTTGGGGTTCTAGGCTCACAAAGTCTTGAAGGAATCCAAGCAACAACAAGGTATGTATTTCTACAAGTTTTATATTTTTATTTAATCCCCATGCCATGCTAGTTAGGAAATAACCTTGAAAAAGAAATTTGCATGTATATAGTGAAAACATAGATTCAAGGTTATTAGGGTTGCATGTACACTTAGGAAGTGTTAGAATGCTCAAAACCAATCAGTGGTATCAGAGCCTAGGATTGTTTTCTGTATACTTGATGCAAAACTGCTTGAAAATCGAAAATTATGCTCACTGTCGACTGGACTCGCCGAGTTCATGGAGGGGACTCGTCGTGTCCATGAACAAATTCATCCTACTCGTCGAGTAGGATAATGCACTCGACGAGTAGGAGCGTGCTGGGCAGCCTTTTCGTGTTTTGTTGCTAGAAATGGATTGAAATCATTATCCTAATCTGTTTTGGACTTGTAAAATCTGTTTTTCAAAATGATAATGATTATGTTAACCCATTTTGGCATGACTTTTATCAATTTTCAAGTATTGTATAGAGTTATATGATTTCTTGAAATTGCTTGACATGAATTTGTGTTCTTATGAGTTTTTAGAAGATCATAGGAATTATGTGTAACCTCCATGTATGTTTAATTCATGATCTTAATGGCAATGATGGTGTCGATAACTTGTCCTCAAGTTATGGATAACCAAAAGTCACTTCTTTAAATTGTGATTAAAGAACTAAAGAGGTTTCATAAAATGAAGAGTCTTCATTTTTATGAAGCATTAAAAACTCATAAGTTACGAATTGAAGAGACTTGGAATAGTTTCAATTCTTGCCCTCAAGTTTTGGAATTTGAAAAGTCCTACACTTTAATACTTTAATTCCAAATTAAACCTTAGATTTTTAAAAAGTTTAAAAATCAACACTTATACTATTATTATAATTTTATTATATAGATATGTATAAGAATATGTCATTCTTACCGTTAGTAGGCCTCATTCACGAAGCCGGTCTATAAGGGGGGTATAAGGTTGTTGCCTATAAAATGGTGACTTAATGGGTGTCCACTCTCACCCACCGCTTCCTTGATCGGTGGAGGATCGTTAGCCGAACGGGTAGGATACGACTTTAAATTCTCATTAAAAGTATAATGAATTATAAAGTAACTATACATTATAAATTCCCAATCTTAGTTACTTTAGGAAAATGTGAAATTGGTGCTAGCCCATAAAATTACACTTTGTACCTTACCAAGTCGTTAGTGGAGCGTGTGTGGTTAACCAACACACTAACATGGACTAGTAAGAGTGGCAAAGGGTAACTTGACTTTATTATAGATCGGTGGAGCGTGTGTGGTTAACCGGCACATCGATTAGGTAATATTGTTAAGGGTACCAAGTCAATTTGTATGGTTATTCACACCTTGTTTGTGATCCTCGGCATCCCAGTCACAAACTTGAGAGGGCACAATCGAGATTCAAACATGCGATTGAAAAGTTCAATGTATCTCAAAAGATCTAGGAGTTTAAAAACCAATAAAACCTAATAATAAAATATTTCATTCTTATGGTGGAAATTGGTAAATCGTCATTTACCAACCTTCAAATATTTTATAGTGTGGATTACGGCATCCCTCTTCCACCTATAAATGGTTTGTTGGATCCTAGCCTTAATATTTCATTTGGGTGACTTATTAAGGACTCGTAATCTAATGAAAATTATCTTCCTTTTATTCCAGATGTCTTCTAATAACGCTGCTGGCTCAAACCCTACAGGCTCCTTTTCCCTAATGAACTTGTGTGGTAAGGTAATCTTTGATGGATCCAACTTCAATGAGTGGATCAGAAACATCAGGATGATTACCCGCTATGAGGACAAAGAATATGTCCTAGACAGGGAGCTTAAGGTTGTTAATGAAGCCATTACTACTCCAGAAGAGATTGCAGAGTTAATTGCACATGAGAAGGATGCCACCAAGGTGTCCTGCATCATGATGGCCACAATGACTCCGGAACTCCAAAAATCTTATGAAGATTTCTACTCCTATGAGATGCACCTGGATCTGATGGAAAGGTACCATCAGAGCACGCATCAAGAGAGGTATGAAATCGTTTCCTCCATGATAACCGCAAGGATGAAGGATGGTGAACCCATCACCGGTCACTTACAAAAGTTGCAGAGGTTCGTTGACCGGTTGCTAAAGCTCAATGTTGACTTCCCTGAGGATTTGGCGATTGACATCCTTCTCCATTCCTTACCTCCAAGTTAGGATCAGTTTCGTATGACTTATCATATGAATAAGGAGGAAGTCACACTTAGCAAACTTCAAGGACTCTTAAGGACAGCTGAACATGGCCTTAAGGGTGCTGTTGCTACTTCTACTCCTACAACAGCCCCTGTTCTAGCTATTGGGCAGGGAAAGGGCAAGAAGAGGAAAAGCCCTTCGAAGGGTACCAAGGGTAAGACTCTTGATGGTTACTCTTCAAGTAGGACAAAGAAAGGTCCCATTACTCCTTCTTCAAACCCAAAGGAAGCACAGTGCTTCTATTGCCAGGAAAAGGGACACTTCAAGCGAAGCTGTGCCAAATATCTGCAAGATCTAAAGGATGGGAAGGTTAAACCCACCCATGCAGGTATTTACACAATATTGTCTAACAACTCATTGAATGCTAATTCTTGGGTGCTTGATACAGGGTGTGGTATTCACATTTGTACTGATTTGCAGGCACTATGAAGAAGTGAGCAAGTGGAGCACAGGAAGATAAACTTAGTCATGGGCAACAGGAAAGCATCACCTGTTACCAAGATAGGAGTTTATTATTTATTGCTTAATAATGGGTAAATGTTAGATTTGAATAAGTGTTGTTACTTGCCCAGAATGGCAAGAAATATGTAACGCCCCGTTCCTAATAGTACCTAATTGTGAGTCCCCGGGATTTAAGAGAAGTGGTATTTTGGTCATCTTGTGGGAAAAGTGGAAAATGAGGGGTAAGTATGGAATTTGAGGTGTAACAGCCCGGATTTCCACGTATCTTTTATGCATATATTTTTGGTGTTTTGTGAGGGGACTCGGCGAGTTGGAGCTCAAACTCGCCGAGTAGGATCGCGGTTCTGGATGCAGGTTCGCGCTTGGACTCGGCGAGTCCGTGCTGTTTAATGAAACCCTAATTTCTCGGGTTTAGGACCTATTTAAAGGGCCTTAAGGCCGTCATTTGTGCTCACCAGTCCCCTGAGTGAAACCCTAGCGAGCTTGAGCGTTTGGAGTAAATCAAGGAGCCATTATTGACCTTGGAGGTGTTATCTAGCAAGGGAAAGGAAGTAATAGCCAAGGGGAAACAAGAGGAGCCACTTCCTGAAGATTTAAGGTCTAGAACATCACATTTGAGGTACTATCTTCGAGCCATTCTCTGTTATGTTGATGTTTATGTTGATTTAGGGCTTATTGAGCCCTTTTGTGGCTAGATCTAGTGCTTCCTTGGTCCCTTAAGCTAGTTAGGTTCTGGATCTGGACCCTTGGAGGTCCAGAGTGTCCCTTTGTCCAAGCTTTTTATGAATCCATGGGGGTTTTGGATTGGAGTCTTTGTGCTTGAGGTCAAAACACCATTTATGAGTCATCGGGTGTGTTATGAGCACCAAGATATGAACTTTACGTGATGAATGAGCTTAGGAGGGCTAAATCCATCAGTTGTTGGAGCGAATCTGACCTCAAAAGCAAGTTTGAGTTGATGCATGGCATGGACTCGCCGAGTCCGAAGAACAGACTCAGCGAGTAGCATGAAGATTGCCCTTAACCACTCAGCGAGTGGTCCTGCTGAGTTATGGGTTAACTAAGTGAGTCAGGGAGAGTTAGAGAGGGTTGAAAGGTGGTCTGAGTCGAACTGGAACTCGCCGAGTTGTTCTTGAGACTCGGCGAGTTGAGTCGTGGTGGCCCCGCAATTCATGCCAGATGGAACTCGTCGAGTCAGGGGAGTACTCGACGTGTTAAAAAGGGAATCCTAGAGAGTTGGTGAAAACGCTTAGACTCGCCGAGTCGCCCTAGTGTACTCGCCGAGTCCGGTCAAAGTTGACCGTTGACCAGAGTTGACCAGTGTTGACTTGATAGGGGTAGTCAACCTTAGTGGTAAAAGTGTTAATTAGAGACATATGATGTTATAGGAGGATTATGGCTCGGAGGATCGAGCATGAGTGATTTCCAGGATTCGCGAGTTATCGAGATACACGAGGTGAGTCTTCTCACTATACTTTACCTTGAGTAGGTAATCAGAGTTATGTGACAAAGTATTTGTATGCTATATGTATGTGATGTGTTGTACTGCATTATTTCTATGTGATTTATGTTGTGCATGTTTATAGAGTTGGAACCGGAAGGTTCACAGAGTTAGAACCTGAGGGTTCACAGAGTTTGGGTGCACGGACCCATAGAGTTATAGCCTCGAGTGGCTAATATGTGTTATGTGTGGTATTTTGGGGAACTCACTAAGCTTTGTGCTTACAGTGTTAGTGTTGTTGTTTCAGGTACTAGCGATGACCGTGGGAAGGCGCCGGCTTAATCTTTACACACGCATGGGATTTTTGATATATATATATATATATATATATATATATATATATATATATATATATATATATATATATATATATATATATATATATATATATATATATATATATATATGATCTTGGGATTTTGTATGATGTGAATTTGGGATTTTAAACATAATGTTTTATGAAAATTAAATGAGAAATGTTTTTATACTTGGGAAAAATTATTTTGAAATTCACGGTGTTACAAGTTGGTATCAGAGCCTTGGTTTGAGGGATTCGAGTACACCTTCGGGCATATTTGAACTCAAACTGAGGATTTGAGATTTATTTTCAAAAAATGTAAAAGATTTTTGAAAAACGCAGAGCAGAGTTGTGTGTACGATCAGTCTGCACCCGAACGGTGATTTCCCAAAATACCTTTATGTTATGTGATATTGATATTGATATGATGTATTCGCATGCTAGAGCAGGCTAGGTACTCCTATTAGGACTAGAGTGGCCTGATTTGTAATGCCTTAGCCTAGGAAGAGGTGAGCTACTATGAGATGCTTGAGAGTGAGTAGGTAGCAGCGAGGGGCTTATGAGAGATCTATTAGAGAGTGGTCTATGCATCTGTGGAATACCAAGGATCAAGTAAGAATATGTGGAATACCAAGGATCTATTAGAGATTGGTCTATGCATCTGTGGAATACTTGGGGTGTATTCTGATACGGTGCGGACAGTAGTATTGGGCCCGTACTACTGAAAGCACCGGAGCGGTGTACAGCCCAAGTAAGAATCTGTGGAATACCAAGGATCAAGGAGGAAAGAGTTGACGAGTGTGAGTATGCTCGAATGGGTTCTAATTTATCGTGTGTTGTATTTCAGAGGTAGATCATGGTGAGGACACGTTTGATGCATGAGAGCAGTGGTACCAGTGATGAGGAGATCCGCCGGATCATCCATGAGGAGGTGGCTGCAGCCATCAGGGCAGAGATACCGGAGATGTTTGGGTCTATTAAGACTATGTTGATTGAGACCTTTGACGAGCGTTATGCCGCTCTTTCTGAGGCTGCTGTTGCAGCGGCCACCGCAGCTATTGCTGCCGCGAGGCCGCAAGGTGGTGATGCGTTGCTGTTCTAGGAGTTCAGCAACACAAAACCACCAGAGTTTGATGGGAACCAAGATCCGGTGGCAGCTATGAGGTGGATTAATGATATAGAGGGGTGTTTCTTCACTTTCTCATCTCCTGAGCATTTGAAGGTTCGGTTCGCGCTGAACCAGCTTCGCTTGGGAGCAAAGGACTGGTGGAAGTTTGTGACGGTGCATTTCACGCCTGCTGAGATTGCGGCAGTGACCTGGGAGAGGTTCACTGCCATGTTCCGAGATGAGTACGTTCCCCAGGTGTTGAGGGAGCGTTTGGCCCAGGAGTTTCTGACCCTCAAGCAGGGTACTGAGTCGGTTACGGTGATTACCAGGATGTTCCATGAGAGGGCGATGTTCTGCCCTGAGCACGTGTCTACGGAGCAGGCATGTATGAGCCGCTATCTGAGTATCTTGAGGCGGGACATTCGGGAGTTCGTGGTGAACTCCTCGTACCGGACATTTGCCGAGCTTCAGGCAAATGCCAGGAAGAGGGAGATTGAGCTTGAGACTCAGGCCAGGGAGGAGGCGGAGTCTCAGGGGAGGGATCGGCGACCGGCACAGTCTCAGCTGGCAGCCAAGCGGGCCAAGCCCGCTGATCCCAAACCAGGGAGCCAGAAGGGCCAAACTTGTGGGAAGTGTGGCAAGGGTCATGATGGAGTCTGCCGAGCAGGATCTTGCTACAAATGTGGCAAGGAGGGGCATATGGCCAAGGACTGCCCCAAGGGGTTTGCAGTGTGTTTTCACTGCAACCAGAACGGACACCGGAAGGCGGAGTGTCCGCAGTTGCAATGAGCATCTCAGGGATCTGCCCTTGCCGCCATCAGAGCTACCGAGAGTCGGCCAGTGAAGGCCGAGGCACCGAGAGCTCGAGGGAGAGCCTTTCAGCTGACCGCGGAGGAGGTCCGCGCTGCGCCCGATGTTGTGGCTGGTATGTTTTCTTTCGTGTATTTATTTTAATGCTGAGATATTATGCTTATATTATGTTATGCGTAGGTACTTTCCTTGTGAACTCTGTACCTGCTTTAGTGTTATTTGACTCGGGTGCGAGTCGGTCTTTTGTGTCTTTGGCCTTTAGTCAGCATATCAATGTTAGTCATGAGGCGTTGAGTTGGCCTCTGAGAGTTTCCATAGCTGAAGAGAGAGTGATTTATGCCACAGAGGTTCTCCGGGGATGCGTGTTAGAGATTTTCGGTGTTGAGTTTCCGATTGATCTGGTTCCTATTGCGATGGGAGATGTCTGTGTCATTGTGGGCATGGACTGGTTGAGCATTTTCGGTGCAGTTATCGACTGCGAGCGTCAGCTGGTGACCGTACGAGACCCTAGTGGGGGAGTTCTTACGGTGTATGGCGAGGGTACACGTTCGGGATCAGCGTTTTGTTCGGCCTCTAGGGCGAGGCAGTGTCTACAGCAGGGCTGTAAGGGTTTTTTGGCGTATGTGATGGATACGCGGGTGGATTCCGAGAGGACGAGTTTAGTTGAGGAGGTTCTGGTGGTGCGTGAGTTCCCAGATGTTTTTCTTGAGGAGTTGCCGGGTGTGCCTCCTGTGAGGCAAGTGGAGTTCAGCATCGATTTGGTTCCGGGGGCCGCGCCAATCGCTAAGGTGCCTTATCGCCTTGCACCTCCAGAGATGCAAGAGTTATCCTCGCAGCTTCAGGAGCTGCTGGGGAAGGGATTTATTCGGTCGAGCAGCTCGCCGTGGGGAGCACCTATCCTGTTCGTCAAGAAGAAGGATGGTTCGCACCGGATGTGCATTGATTACCGGGAGTTGAACAAGTTGACGGTCAAGAACCGTTACCCGTTACCGAGGATCGACGATTTGTTCGATCAGTTGTAGGGAGCATCTTGGTTCTCCAAAGATCGATTTGAGGTCTGGATATCATCAGGTGAGAGTGCGGGATGAGGACGTCCAGAAGACAGCGTTCAGGATGCGTTATGGGCATTATGAGTTTGTGGTGATGCCTTTTGGGCTCACCAATGCCCCGACGGTGTTCATGGATCTCATGAACCGAGTATGTAGGCCGATGTTGGATCGGTCGGTGATTGTATTTATCGATGACATTCTGGTATATTCGAGATCTAGAGAGCAGCATGAGGAGCATTTGAGAGAGGTTCTTGGGGTTCTGAGATCGGAGAAACTTTATGCCAAATTCTCCAAGTGTGATTTCTGGTTGCGGGAGGTCCAGTTCTTAGGACATCTTGTTAACCAGGAAGGGATATTGGTCGATCCGGCCAAGGTTGAGGCGGTGATGAGTTGAGAGGTGCCGAAGTCACCCTCTGAGATCAGGAGTTTCCTAGGGTTGGGAGGGTATTATCGGAGATTTATCAAGGATTTCTCCAAGATCGCAGTGCCACTCACCAGATTGACCCGGAAGGGTGTTGCTTTTTCATGGGGCCCCGAGCAGCAAGCCTCCTTTGAGACACTTCACCAAAGGTTGTGCGAAGCCCCGGTATTAGCTCTCCCGGAAGGGATGGAGGACTTTGTGGTATATTGTGATGCATCGATTTTGGGGCTAGGAGCGGTGCTGATGCAGAGAGGGCATGTGATAGCATATGCATCGAGGCAGCTGAAGCCTCATGAGACGAGATATCCCACCCATGATCTAGAGTTAGGGGCAGTGGTGTTCGCCCTCAAGATTTGGCGTCACTACTTGTATGGGGTTCGGTGTACGATATACATGAAGCATAAGAGTTTGAGGTACTTGATAGATCAGCCAAACCTAAATATGCGACAGAGAAGGTGGTTGGATGTGGTCAAGGATTATGATTGTGAGATCCTGTACCACCCAAGCAAGGCTAATGTGGTAGCCGATGCGTTGAGCCGCAGGGCGGAGAGCACTCCTCTGCGGGATGTATGTTTGAGATTGACTGTGATAGCTCCGGTATTGGACGCCATTCGTGGGGCACAGGCCGAGGCTGTGCAACCTGAGATGCAGAACAGGGAGCGGGTTGTTGGTTTGGTTTCAGAGTTCGTTACCGATGGTCGGGGGCTTATGACATTTCAGGGGCGTATCTGGGTGCCGTTTGTGGGAGGAACGCGTACCATTTTGATGGAGGAGGCTCATCGGTCGAAGTTTTCGATCTATCTGGGGGCCACTAAGATGTATTTGGATTTGAGAAAGGAGTATTGGTGGCCTTGTATGAAGAGGGATGTTGCGTGGTTTGTTGAGAGGGGCTTGACCTGCCGTAGGGTTAAGGCCGAGCACCAGAGGCTGGATGGCAAGTTGCAGCCATTGGAGGTTCCCGAGTGGAAGTGGGAACAGATCACTATGGATTTCATCACCAAATTGCAGAGGACTGCCAGAGGAGTTGATGCAATTTGGGTGATTGTGGACAGGTTGACGAAGAGCGCTCACTTCCTTGCCATCAGTGAGAGTTCTTCGGCAGAGAAATTGGCGGAGGTGTATGTGAGGGAAGTGGTATCTCGGCATGGCGTGCCGATCTCGATTGTTTCAGACCGTGATGTGCGTTTCACTTCCAGATTCTGGAAGAAGTTTCATGAGGAGTTGGGTACTAGATTGCATTTTAGTACCGCATATCATCCCCAGACAGACGGACAGAGTGAGCAGACGATTCAGACGCTTGAGGGCATGCTCCGAGCATGTGTGTTGGATTTCGGGGGTAGCTGGGATGCGTATTTACCCTTGGCAGAGTTTTCCTACAACAACAGCCATCATTCGAGCATTAGTATGCCATCCTTTGATCTGTTGTATGGGAGGAGGTGTCGGACCCCCATTTGTTGGGGAGAGGTTGGGCAGAGGGTGATAAGCAGTACAAAGATCGTACTTTAGACGACAGAGCAGATTCAGCAGGTCAGACAGAGGTTGTTGACCGCTCAGAGCCGATAGAAGAGTTATGCAGACAGGCACCGGACCGAACTTGAGTTTCAGCTCGGCGACTTTGTTCTCCTGAAGGTCTCTCCTTGGAAAGGAGTGATTCGATTCAGGAAGAGGGGCAAGTTGGGGCCCCGATATATTGGTCCTTTCCGTGTGATCGCGAGGGTAGGCCGGGTAGCCTATCGTTTGGATTTGCCAGCAGAGCTGGGGCAGATTCACGACACTTTTCATGTGTCGCAGCTGAGGAAGTGTATAGCCGATGAGTCGGTAGTGGTTCCATTAGAGGATATTCAGGTGGATGCGAGCCTGAATTATGTCGAGAGACCAGTGGCCATCAGAGATCGGAAAATCAAGGTTCTAAGGAACAAGGAGGTACCCCTGGTGTTGGTTCAGTGGCAACATCGGAAGGGATCAGAGATGACCTGGGAGCCGGAGCGTGAGATGCGTGAGCAGCATCCGGAGCTATTTTCAGAGCGAGACTTCGAGGGCGAAGTCTAGTTCTAGTGGGGGAGAGTTGTATATATTTTTGAGCTCCAGGTATCTTTTATGCATATATTTTTGGTGTTTTTTGAGGGGACTCGGCGAGTTGGAGCTCAAACTCGCCGAGTAGGATCATGGTTCTGGACGCGGGTTCGCGCCTGGACTCGGCGAGTCCAAGGAATGGACTCGACGAGTCCGCGCTGTTTAATAAAACCCTAATTTCTCGGGTTTGGGACCTATTTAAAGGGCCTTAAGGCTGTCATTTGTGCTCACCAGTCCCCTGAGTGAAACCCTAGCGAGCTTGAGCATTTGGAGTAAATCAAGGAGCCATTATTGACCTTGGAGGTGTTATCTAGCAAGGGAAAGGAAGCAATAGCCAAGGGGAAACAAGAGGAGCCACTTCCTGAAGATTTAAGGTCTAGAACATCACATTTGAGGTACTATCTTCGAGCCATTCTCTGTTATGTTGATGTTTATGTTGATTTAGGGCTTATTGAGCCCTTTTGTGGCTAGATCTAGTGCTTCCTTGGTCCCTTAAGCTAGTTAGGTTCTGGATCTGGACCCTTGGAGGTCCAGAGTGTCCCTTTGTCCAAGCTTTTTATGAATCCATGGGGGTTTTGGATTGGAGTCTTTGTGCTTGAGGTCAAAACACCATTTATGAGTCATCGGGTGTGTTATGAGCACCAAGATATGAACTTTACGTGATGAATGAGCTTAGGAGGGCTAAATCCATCAGTTGTTGGAGCGAATCTGACCTCAAAAGCAAGTTTGAGTTGATGCATGGCATGGACTCGCCGAGTCCGAAGAACAGACTCGGCGAGTAGCATGAAGATTGCCCTTAACCACTCAGCGAGTGGTCCTGCTGAGTTATGGGTTAACTAAGTGAGTCAGGGAGAGTTAGAGAGGGTTGACAGGTGGTCTGAGTCGAACTGGAACTCGCCGAGTTGTTTTTGAGACTCGGCGAGTTGAGTCGTGGTGGCCCCGCGATTCATGCCAGGTGGAACTCGTCGCGTCAGGGGAGTACTCGACGTGTCAAAAAGGGAATCCTAGAGAGTTGGTGAAAACGCTTAGACTCGCCGAGTCGCCCTAGTGCACTCGCCGAGTCCGGTCAAAGTTGACCGTTGACCGTTGACCAGAGTTGACCAGTGTTGATTTGATAGGGGTAGTCAACCTTAGTGGTAAAAGTGTTAATTACAGACATATGATGTTATAGGAGGATTATAGCTCGGAGGATCGAGCACGAGTGATTTCCAGGATTCGCGAGTTATCGAGATACACGAGGTGAGTCTTCTCACTATACTTTACCTTGAGTAGGTAATCAGAGTTATGTGACAAAGTATTTGTATGCTATATGTATGTGATGTGTTGTACTGCATTATTTCTACGTGATTTATGCTGTGCATGTTTATAGAGTTGGAACCGGAAGGTTCACAGAGTTAGAACCTGAGGGTTCACAGAGTTTGGGTGCACGGACCCATAGAGTTGTAGCCTCGAGTGGCTAATATGTGTTATGTGTGGTATTTTGGGGAACTTACTAAGCGTTGTGCTTACAGTGTTAGTGGTGTTGTTTCAGGTACTAGCGATGACCGTGGGAAGGCGCCGGCTTGATCTGTACACACGCATGGGATTTTTGATATATATATGATCTTGGGATTTTGTATGATGTGAATTTGGGATTTTAAACTTAATGTTTTCTGAAAATTAAATGAGAAATGTTTTTATACTTGTGAAAAATTATTTTGAAATTCACGGTGTTACATGAGGACTCGCCGAGTACACCCAACGTAAGCTGGGATTACGCCCAGCGTAATTGGGTAAGTGATGCGGGTGCAAGGTTCAGTACACCCAATATACTAGAGGTACGCCCAGCGTACTCTCAGAGTTCTAAAACCCTAAATTTAGGGTCAGCCACTATATAAGGAACATGTTGGTGCATGCCCTAGCCTCCTTAAGCTCACCCTTAACCTCAGAAACCCTAGAAACTCGTATTCCCTCCATTGTTAGGTGTGTTTGGCCTTGGAAACCTCATTTTGGAAAAAGAAAAGCTAGAAGAAGAAAGGAGAAGTTGTGAAAGAAGGAAAGGAACGATTGGAGCTTGTAGATCTGAAGAGATATCATCCTTTGGAGCTTATTTGAGGTATAAAGCTTCTTGCTTTCCATTTATTTTGCATGGATCTAAGTATTGTGAAGTTTTAGCATCTTTCTTGTCCCAAAGTTCTCATCTTGATTCATGTTTTGTGTTGGCCGAGATTATCTGTCCTTTCAGACCTTTGGAGAGGTCTTGAGTGAGAAAAATGAGGTCCCAAGGGCTGTTGTTGTTCCATGTGTGAGATATATAGGTGTTAATGGATTAAGACCTTAGATTAAGAGTTTTTGGACGTCCCAAGTGATAAAGTTTGAGACTTTATGAATCTTAGGCGTATTTAGCCTAGGGATCTGAAGTTTGGGCTTAAGCTTAAGCCATTATAAGGACTTTATGAGTAGCGAAGTTACACCCCGCGTAACAAGGTTGTACGCCCCGCGTATCGGGTCAGGGCCCCGATCCTCAGTTGCGTTTTAGTGTGTACGCCCCGCGTACCAAGGAGGGTACGCCCAACGTACTCCCCCTGATTGGACCTTAACATTGGGCCTTAGAGATTGGGCCGTTTGTGGGTAGTTGGTTTATGGGCCAAGTCTGGAAATTATGGATAGACTGTTGTGGGCCCAATTATTTTTATGGAGCTTGGATCTAGGCCCATTTGGTGAGGTGGGCCCAATTTGGTAAATTGGGCCTATATTGGACTTTGTATAAGATTTGGACTTTGGCCTTGGCTCGATAAGTGGATGTATGCTTGGCCTAATGTTTATTTTGTTGATGGCTAGTTCGGGATTTGCGGTGAGTTGGTGAGTTATCCTCACTATATCGACAAGGTCTAAGGCACCAAGGCCGGCCCTTTATCAGATTGAGATCCGGGTATTTGTTGTTATGTTATTGTTTTGATATGTTTGCATCCTGGTAGCTAGGATGGTATATGTTAGAGACCTGGTTAAGGTCGGTTCCCTGATATGTAGGGTGATGCTATGCTAGTGACCGGTTAGGTCGGTATCCTGGTTAGGATGATGATATGTTATGTGATCTGTTTGATTGACTTGTTGACTGTGAATTCTTATATGATTGTATGTTTATGTGCACAAGGTTGCTTGGACTGGAGTTGGGTTGAGGCGGGTCCTGCTTTGTGCTGTAGGCCAAGATACCCAGGGCGGACTGGTTGTCCCGAAGGCACAGCGAGCAGTCCGGATAGGCTGTAGGCTCCAAGAGGGCGGACCAGACGTGCCGAGGCTCGGAGAGTGGACCAGGCCGACTGAAGGCCCAGTGCGGGCGGACCAGTCATACTGTAGACTCAGAGAGTGGACCAGGTGGGTTGTAGGCCCGATGCAGGTAGACCAATCACACTTTAGACTCGATGTATATGGATAGACTCGGAGGGTGGACCAGGTGAACTGTTGGCCGGTGCGGCGGACCAGTCTCACAGTAGACCCGAAGTGCATGGCTGTTCTGTGTTCTGTTATGTTATGTATGATATGTATGATATGGGCCGGAAGGCACAATGTTATGGGCCGGAAGGCATTATGATTTGGACCAGAAGGTCGTAGCCTGGAAGGGCGTATGTGTGGTTGGTATTTTAGGGATATCTCACTAAGCTTTCGGGCTTACAGTTGTGGTTAATGTTTTTCAGGTTCTTCAGGAGACCGTGGCAAGGCGAAGGCGTGATCGTACCGCTCCTAATGTTTTTGTTGTGATGTGATTCTGGGAGTACTCTAAATAAATTGTATTGAAAACCTTTTTTAATAATTTAATGAAATCAGATTGTTTTTGAAAAGTTTAAATTGGTTGGAATTTTTCGGTCGTTTCAAGTTGGTATCAGAGCCTTGGTTTGAGTGAATTGGAGGAACACTCGTGTGACTCGAGTCTCAAATCGAGGAGAGTTTTCAAAAGAGAATTTAAAATGGTTTTCAAAATGAGTAAAGGAGGACGCGGAGGTATGATCAGCCGGAGCCAGTAAGTAACCCCAAAATACCATACATGATATTTTTTTTTGAGCTTTGATAGAACAGCATGCTAGTGCTAGGCTAGGGATCTTCATGATTTCATGATAATGTTGCCTGATTTATGAGGCTTGTTAGCCTAGGGTTTCCTTGTGTGAGATTTCCAGTGTTCCTCTAGTAGTGAGGGTTGAGCGATTGTTATATATGTTTTCATTAGGGTGTTGTGGTAGTACTTCATACAAATATGGGTAGGTGTGGAAGGTAGTATGGGCCCGTACTACTCAAAGCACAGGACCCATACGCGTATCAGGGAAACCATGACCTCTACGGTTGGATTGAGAGTTAGTTCCCGGGATAGTGGGAAGAATCTGTGATTTTGTGGTGTTTTTCAGTATGGAGATTCCAAGGCATGCTGGAAGTGGATCCGGGTCAGGATCGGTAGCAGGAGAGGGAGTTCCGGGAGGGTCAGTACCACCCGAGGTTATTGGTCAGATGAGCACATGTGAGTTGGATGCGAGGATTCATGAGATCCTGCGTGATGAGATTGCTGCGTTGTTCCGGGCTGAGTTGCCGGAACTGTTTGGGTCGATCAAGACCGCTATGGTTGAATATTTTGATGAGCGATATGCAGCTCTCACAGAGAGGGCTGTCTCGGCGGCTACAACGGCTGTAGCAGCGGTAGGGGAGGAGCTGGTCGGGGTTTTCAGTATCGGGACTTCGATAATACGAAGCCTCCCACCTTTGATGGAGTTCAGGACCCGATTGTTGCTATGAGATGGTTATCGGAGGTTGAGGGGTGTTTCTTCACGTGTTCATGCCCTGCTGATCAGAGGGTGAGGTGTGCTCTGAACCTTTTGAGGCTCGGGGCGAAGGATTGTTGGAGATTGACCGCGGGGTCATATTCGGATGCGCAGAGGGCTGCGGTTTCATGGGATTTGTTCAGAGAGATGTTCAGCACTCGTTATGTTCCGCGAGTTGAGAGAGAGAGATTGGCTCAGGAGTTCCTTGAGTTGAAGCAGGGTTCGGAGTCGGTGACTAAGAGCACCAGGATGTTCATAGAGAGGGCGATGTTCTGCCCTGAGTTCGCTTCGGAGCAGGCTCAGATGTCTCGATATCTGAGCATGCTCAAGAGGGCTATCAGGCAGTTTGTGTCTACGCAGAGGTGCGAGACTTTGTTGGAGTTGCTGGAGGCCGCCAGGCGGCGTGAGTTAGAGATTGAGTTGCAGTTGCGTGAGCTGAGGCAGGCTCCGGTGCAGTCGCAGTCGGCGCCGAAACGGTGCAAGACCGTTGATTCTAGAGTGGGAGATCTAAGTAGCCACACTTTTGGGAAGTGTGGGAGGAGTTACACCGGAGTTTGTAGGTCCGGTGGTGCATTCCGCAAGTGCGGAATGGAGGGGCACTATGCGAGGGATTGTCGGCAGTCAGCGCCGGTTCGGGATTTGAGGATTTGTTATCATTGTCATCGGGTTGGGCACTTGAGGGTCAACTGTCCACAGCTTACTGCAGGACTGGTATAGGCTCCAGCACCGGCCACTTTGAGGATCACGGGTGGAGGTCAGGGTGGAGCGGAGCCCCTAAGGGCTCAGGGTCGTGCTTTTCAGCTTGCAGCAGAGGAGGTCAGAGCAGTGCCGGATGCAGCTGTGGGTATGTTTCTTTCTTGATGTCTTGTTATCTTGTGATTTTTGTGGCGTAGTGTTTATCTGCTAGTCTCATTATGTGGTTTTCGGTGTGGTATTTGTTGTTCTTTGAGGGTTATCTTTTGGTTAGGGGTTAGTGTTGGGAATTTCGTTGGTTATCATTCATGGGGGTTATTAGTGGAAATTCAGCGTCTGATTTGAGGGATGGTTAACATCCGCATTATGAGGAGTGGTGAGCTGCAGATTGAGTTTCTTTCGAGCTCGGGTTAATTAGTGTTGATATGTGATTTTTTGAAGGTTGTTAGTGCTGGTGGGAATTAGTCCGCGTGTAAGTGTTGGTTTTGTGCAGGGTTGTTATGGGAGGTCGGTGATAGCGATTGGTGGTTGATAGTCAGTGCCCTAAATGGGGGAGAATTGGAAAATTCTCCGGAAGATCGATGACCATGTGAGGTTGTTTAGCTGTTTGGGATTCAGCAGTGTTCTGTCAGCCAAGAGCGTAGGCTGGTATGAGTAAGTGGCAGGCATGCGGGGCGGGATATAGACCTAGGGAATTTGATTGTGGAGGGCCTGGGATCAGGCCAGGATTGAGTATGTATGATGGAGATAGAGTTCGGAACCCCTAGAGGGGTAGAACAGTATACATGGGAGGGTTTCCCGGAGAGATAACTCGGAATGATGGATGCTAGTTGAGCGGACCGGATAGACTGAAGGCCGATAGGCGTACCAGTCAGGCCGAAGGCTCGGAGAACGGTCCAGCCAGGCTGAAGGCCTTGGAGGGCGGCCCAGATTGGCAGAAGGTTCTAAGAGTGGTCTAGATTGGATGAAGGCCTGGTAAGGCGGTCCAGTCATGCTGAAGACTCTGCAGGTATTGTTAGATCGGTTCGAGGAAATGGATTGAGTATGTTGCGATATGTTAGCATTGGAAGGCCTGGCCCCGGGTATTGATCTCGATTAGTGGAGATGGTGCATGGACACGAGAGTCCTTGCGAGCAGATTCAGAGCATGTGTGTTGCATGGATAGCGGTTACGCTATAAGGGAGTGGTGTAGCATCGGGCGAGCACCGTGGCACTTGTCGTAGTGACGAGGCATCCAAGTGGATTTCCTTGGTAAGGAAAGAGAGAGGAATGTAGTGCCGAGAGGGAGTGTAAGTTCACGGAAGTGAAAGCAGCAGCGCAGAGTTATGTTTGGAGTGGTCCAATTATGGTCATTGAGCAGCATGATTGCGACCGTGGTATGGGATCACATCCGGATTGGATGTTTGCTGAGGTCGCGGAAGGGATTCCGCGGGAGTAGAGCCGAGAGGCTCGGAAAGGGTGCAGGAATGGGGTCTTAGATTCCCAGTTTGATTCTGATCAAAGAATTGTGTATGTAGTGGCGATTCATCCTGGGGGTTGTTTGGAGGTGTCGTCAATGTGACGGGTTTTCCTAACCCGAGGGTGTTAGAGCTAGTGCAGCATGTGCATGCGATTGCATGAGGAGAACTCATGGGAGTTGCTCTGAGGCTGAAGAATGTGTTGTTATGTTAGCATGGGATGGTTAGAGTTGGACCCGGATCGGGAACCCGGTGGTTTAGGGTTATATCTAGCTCGTAAGATCTCAGTGATTGTTGTGATCAGGATCGAGGAAGTGCCATGGAGTGGTGCTCGGTTGATAAGTGTGGAGCCTGAGAGGTGTGGTTATTGGAGGGTGAAGCCGGTGGCCGGCTTGTGACGGTAGTCAGGACACCGCTAGGAAGGATAAAATGAGTTTCGGGTTTCGATGATTGCATTTTGAGGAACTTGGTTGGGTTAATGCCAGGTGGTGCGTGGCGGGAGAAGTTTTGGAGTAGAGGTGCCGAGGGCTTCGAGGGCGAAGCCTAATTTAAGTGGGGGAGAATTGTAACGCCCCGTTACAAAGAGTACCTAATTGTGAGTCCCCGGGATTTAAGAGAAGTGGTATTTTGGTCATCTTGTGGGAAAAGTGGAAAATAAGGGGCTAGAATGGAATTTGAGGACTCGCCGAGTACGGCCAGCGTAAGCTGGGATTACGCCCAGTGTAATTGGATAAGCGACGCAGGTGCAAGGTTGAGTACACCCAGCGTACTAGAGGTACGCCCAGCGTACTCTCAGAGTTCTAAAACCCTAAACTTAGGGTCAGCCACTATATAAGGAACATGTTAGTGCATGCCTTAGCCTCCTTAAGCTCACCCTTAACCTCAGAAACCCTAGAAACCCGTATTCCCTCCATTGTTTGGTGTGTTTGGCCTTGGAAAGCTGATTTTGGCAAAAGAAAAGCTAGAAGAAGATAGGAGAAGTTGTAAAAGAAGGAAAGGAACGATTGGAGCTTGTAGATCTGAAGAGATATCATCCTTTGGAGCTTATTTGAGGTATAAGGCTTCTTGCTTGCCATTTATTTTGCATGGATCTAAGTATTGTGAAGTTTTAGCATCTTTCTTGTCCCAAAGTTCTCATCTTGATTCATGTTTTGTGTTGGCCGAGATTATCTGTCCTTTCAGACCTTTGGAGAGGTCTTGAGTGAGAAAAATGAAGTCCCAAGGGTTGTAGTTGTTCCATGTGTGAGATATATAGGTCATAATGGATTAAGACCTTAGATTAAGAGATTTTGGACGTCCCAAGTGATAAAGTTTGAGACTTTATGAATCTTAGGCGTATTTAGCCTAGGGATCTGAAATTTGGGCTTAAGAGCTTAAGCCATTAAGAGGTTATAAGGACTTTATGAGTAGCGAAGTTACGCCCCGTGTAACATGGTTGTACGACCCGCGTATCGGGTCAGGGCCCCGATCGTCAGCTGCGTTTTACTGTGTATGCCCCGCGTACCAAGGAGGGTACGCCCAACGTACTCCCCCCTGATTGGACCTTAATATTAGGCCTTAGAGATTGGGTCGTTTGTGGGTAGTTGGTTTATGGGCCAAGTCTGGAAATTATGGATAGAGTGTTGTGGGCCCAATTATTGTTATGGAGCTTGGATCTAGGCCCATTTGGTGAGGTGGGCCCAATTTGGTAAATTGGGCCTATATTGGACTTTGTATAAGATTTGGACTTTGGCCTTGGCTCGATAAGTGGATGTATGCTTCGCCTAATGTTTATTTTGTTGATGGCTAGCTCGGGATTTGCGGTGAGTTGGTGATTCGAGAACCTGCTCTTCAGTTCAGAGTTTCAGCAGTGCGAGGTGAGTTAACCTCACTATATCGACAGGGTCTAAGGCACCAAGGCCGGTCCTTTATCGGATTGAGATCCGGGTATTTGTTGTTATGTTATTGTTTTGATATGTTTGCATCCTGGTAGCTAGGATGGTATATGTTAGAGACCCGGTTAACGTCGGTTCCCTGATATGTAGGGTGATGCTATGCTAGTGACCGGTTAGGTCGGTATCCTGGTTAGGATGACGATATGTTATGTGATCTGTTTGATCGGCTTGTTGACTGTGAATTCTTATATGATTGTAAGTTTATGTGCACATGGTTGCTTGGACTGGAGTTGGGTTGAGGCGGGTCCTGCTTTGTGCTGTAGGCCAAGATACCCAGGTCGGACTGGTTGTCCTGAAGGCCCAGCGAGCGGTCCGGATAGGCTGTAGGCCCCAAGAGGGCGGACCAGACGTGCCGAGGCTCGGAGAGTGGACCAGGCCGACTGAAGGCCCGGTGCGGGTAGACCAGTCATACTGTAGACTCAGAGAGTGGACCAGGTGGGTTGTAGGCCCGATGCAGGCGGACCAATCACACTTTAGACTCGATGTATATGGATAGACTCGGAGGGTGGACCAGGTGAACTGTTGGCCGGTGCGGCAGACCAGTCTCACAGTAGACCCGAAGTGCATGGCTATTCTGTGTTCTGTTATATTATGTATGATATGTATGATATGGGCCGGAAGGCACAATGTTATGGGCCGGAAGGCATTATGATTTGGACCGGAAGGTCGTAGCCTGGAAGGGCGTATGTGTGGTTGGTATTTTGGGGATATCTCACTAAGCTTTCGGGATTACAGTTGTGGTTAATGTTTTTCAGGTTCTTCAGGAGACCGTGGCAAGGCGAAGGCGTGATCGTACCCCTCCTAATGTTTATGTTGTGATGTGATTCTGGGAGTACTCTAAATAAATTGTATTGAAAACCTTTTTGTAATAATTTAATGAAATCAGATTGTTTTTTGAAAAGTTTAAATTGGTTGAAAATTTTCGGTCGTTACAAGTTGGTATCAGAGCCTTGGTTTGAGTGAATTGGAGGAACACTCGTGTGACTCCAGTCTCAAATCGAGGAGAGTTTTCTAAAGAGAATTTAAAATGGTTTTCAAAATGAGTAAAGGAGGACGCGGAGGTATGATCAACTGGAGCCAGTAAGTATCCCCAAAATACCATACATGATATTTGTTTTGGAGCTTTGATAGAACAGCATGCTAGTGCTAGGCTAGGGATCTTCAGGATTTCATGATAATGTTGCCTGATTTATGAGGCCTGTTAGCCTAGGGTTTCCTTGTGTGAGATTTCCAGTGTTCCTCCAGTAGTGAGGGTTGAGCGATTGTTATGTATGTTTTCACTAGGGTGCTGTGGTAGTACTTCATACAAATATGGGTAGGTGTGGAAGGTAGTATGGCCCGTACTACTGAAAGCACAGGACCCATACGCGTATCTGGGAAACCATGACCTCTACGGTTGGATTGAGAGTTGGTTCCCGGGATAGTGGGAAGAATCTGTGATTTTGTGGTGTTTTTCACTATGGAGATTCCGAACATGCTGGAAGTGGATCTGGGTCAGGATCAGGAGCAGGAGAGGGAGTTCCGGGCGGGTCAGTACCACCCGAGGTTATTGGTCAGATGAGCACATGCGAGTTGGATGCGAGGATTTGTGAGATCCTACGTGATGAGATTGCTGGGTTGTTTCGGGCTGAGTTGCCGGAATTGTTTAGGTCGATCAAGACCGCCATGGTTGAGTATTTTGATGAACGCTATGCAGCTCTCATAGAGACGGCTGCCGCGGCAGCTACAACGGCTGTAGCAGCGGTAGGGGGAGGAACTGGTCGGGGTTTTTAGTATCGGGACTTCGATAATACGAAGCCTCCCACCTTTGATGGAGTTCAGGACCCAATTGTTGCTATGAGATGGTTATCGGACGTGGAGGGGTGTTTCTTCACGTGTTCATGCCCTGCTGATCAGAGGGTGAGGTGTGCTCTGAACCTGTTGAGGCTCGAGGCGAAGGATTGCTGGAGATTGACCGCGGGGTCATATTCGGATGCGCAGAGGGCTGCGGTTTCATGGGATTAGTTCAGAGAGATGTTCAGCACTCGTTATGTTCCGCGAGTTGAGAGAGAGAGATTGGCTCAGGAGTTCCTTGAGCTGAAGCAGGGTTCGGAGTCGGTGACTAAGATCACCAGGACGTTCACAGAGAGGGCGATGTTTTCCCTGAGTTCGCTTCGGAGCAGGCTCAGATGTCTCGATATCTGAGCATGCTCAAGAGGGATATCAGGCAGTTTGTGTCTACGCAGAGGTGCGAGACTTTGTTGGAGTTGCAGGAGGCCGCCAAGCGGCGTGAGTTAGAGATTGAGTTGTACTTGCGTGAGCTGAGGCAGGCTCCAGTGCAGTCGCAGCCATCGCCGAAACGGTGCAAGACTGTTGATTCTAGAGTGGGAGATCTGAGTAGCCACACTTGTGGCAAGTGTGGGAGGAGTCACACCGGAGTTTGTAGGTCCGGTGGTGCATGTCGCAAGTGCGGAATGGAGGGGCACTGTGCGAGGGATTGTCGGCAGTCAGCGCCGGTTCGGGATTTGAGGATTTGTTATCATTGTCATCAGGTTGGGCACTTGAGGGTCAACTGTCCACAGCTTACTGTGGGACCGGTGCATGCTCCAGCACCGGCCACTTTGAGGATCACGGGTGGAGGTCAGGGTGGAGCGGAGCCCCCAAGGGTTCAGCGTCGTGCTTTTCAGCTTGCAGCAGAGGAGGTCAGAGCAGTGCCGGAGGCAGCTGCGGGTATGTTTCTTTCTTGTTGTCTTGTTATCTTGTGATTTTTGTGGAGAAGTGTTTATCTGCTAGTCTCATTATGTGGTTTTCGGTGTGGTATTTGTTGTTCTTTGATGGTTATGGTTTGGTTAGGGGTTAGTGTTGGGAATTTCGTTGGTTATCATTCATAGGGGTTATTAGTGGAAATTTGGCGTCTGATTTGAGGGATGGTTAGCATCCGCATTCTAAGGAGTGGTTAGCTGTAGATTAAGTTTCTTTCAAGCTTGGGTTAATTAGTGTTGATATGTGATTTTGTGAAGGTTGTTAGTGCTAGTGGGAATCAGTCCGCGTGTAAGTGTTGGTTTTGTGCAGGGTTGTTTTGGGAGGTCGGTGATAGCGACCGGTGGTTGATAGTCAGTGCCCTAAGTGGGGGAGAATTGGAAAATTCTCCGGAAGATCGATGACCATGTGAGGTTGTTTAGCTGTTTGGGATTCAACAGTGTTCTGTTAGCCAAGAGCGTAGGCTGGTTTGAGTAAGTGGCAGGCATGCGGGGCGGGATACAGACCTAGGGCATTTGATTGTGGAGGGCCTGGGATCAGGCCAGGATTAAGTATGTATGATGGAGATAGTGTTCGGAACCCCTAGAGGGCTAGAACAGTATGCACGGGAGGGTTTCCCGGAGAGATAACTCGGAATGATGGATGCTAGTTGAGCGGACCGGATAGATTGAAGGCCGGTAGGCGTACCAGTCAGCCGAAGGCTCGGAGAACGGTCCAGCCAAGCTGAAGGCCCTGGAGGGCGGCCCAGATTGGCTGAAGGTTCTGAGAGTGGTCCATATTGGCTGAAGGCCTGGTAAGGCGGTCCAGTCATGCTGAAGACTCTGCAGGTATTGTTAGATCGGTTCGAGGAAATGGATTGAATATGTCGCGATATTTTAGCATTGGAAGGCCTGGCCCCGAGTATTGATCTCGATTATTGGAGATGGTGCATGGACTCGAGAGTCCTTGCGAGCAGATTCAGAGCATGTGTGTTGCATGGATAGCGGTTACGATATAAGGGAGTGGTGTAGCATCGGGCGAGCACCGTGGCACTTGTCGTAGTGACGAGGCATCCAAGTGGATTTCCTTGGTAAGGAAAGAGAGAGGAATGTAGTGCCGAGAGGGAGTGTAAGTTCACGGAAGTGAAAGCAGCAGCGCAGAGTTATGTTTGGAGTGGTCCAATTATGGTTATTGAGCAGCATGATTGCGACAGTGGTATGGGATCACATCCGGATTGGATGTCTGCTGAGGTCACGGAAGGGATTCTGCGGGAGTAGACCTGAGAGGCTCAGAAGGGGTGCAGGGATGGGGTCTTAGATTCCCAGTTTGATTCTGATCAAGGAATTGTGTATGTAGTGGCGATTCATCCTTGGGGACGTTTGGAGGTGTCGTCAATGTGATGGGTTTTCCTAACCTGAGGGTGTTAGAGTTAGTGCAGCATGTGCATGCGATTGCAAGAGGAGAACTCATGGGAGTTGCTCCCGAGGCTGAAGAATGTGTTGTTATGTCAGCATGGGATGGTTAGAGTTGGACCCGGATCGGAAACCTGGTGGTTTAGGGTTATATCTAGCTCGTAAGAGCTCAGTGATTGTTGTGATCAGGATCAAGGAAGTGCCATGGAGTGGTACTCAATTGATAAGTGTGGAGCCTTATAGGTGTGGTTATCAGAAGGTGAAGCCGGTGGCCGGCTTGTGGCGGTAGTCAGGACACCGCTAGGAAGGATAAAATGAGTTTCGGGTTTCGATGATTGTGTCTTGAGGAACCTGGTTGGGTTAATGCAAGGTGGTGCGTGGCAGCATAAGTTCTGGAGTAGAGGTGCCGACGGCTTCGAGGGCGAAGCCTAATTTAAGTGGGGGAGAATTGTAACGCCCTGTTCCTAAGAGTACCTAATTGTGAGTCCCCGGGATTTAAGAGAAGTGGTATTTTGGTCATCTTGTGGGAAAAGTGGAAAATGAGGGGCAAGTATGGAATTTGAGGGCTCATCGAGTACGCCCAGTGTAATTGGGTAACTGACGCGGGTGCAAGGTTGAGTACGCACAGCGTACTAGAGGTACGCCCAGCGTACTCTTAGAGTTTTAAAACCCTAAATTTAGGGTCAGCCATTATATAAGGAACATGTTGGTGCATGCCCTAGCCTCCTTAAGCTCACCCTTAACCTCAGAAACCCTAGAAACCCGTATTTCCTCCATTGTTGGGTGTGTTTGGCCTTGGAAAGCTCATTTTGGAAAAAGAAAAGCTAGAAGAAGAAAGGAGAAGTTGTGAAAGAAGGAAAGGAACGATTGCGGCTTGTAGATCTGAAGAGATATCATCCTTTGGAGCTTATTTGAGGTATAAAGCTTTTTGCTTGCCATCTATTTTGCATGGATCTAAGTATTGTGAAGTTTTAGCATCTTTCTTGTCCCAAAGTTCTCATCTTGATTCATGTTTTGTGTTGGCCGAGATTATCTGTCCTTTTAGACCTTTGGAGAGGTCTTCAGTGAGAAAAATGAGGTCCCAAGGGCTGTAGTTGTTCCATGTGTGAGATATATAGGTCTTAATGGATTAAGACTTTAGATTAAGAGCTTTTGGACGTCCCAAGTGATAAAGTTTGAGACTTCATGAATCTTAGGCGTATTTAGCCTAGGGATCTGAAGTTTCGGCTTAAGAGCTTAAGCCATTAAGAGGTTATAAGGACTTTATGAGTAGCGAAGTTACGCCCTGCGTAACATGGTTGTACGCCCCGCGTAGCGGGTCAGGGCCCCGATCGTCAGCTGCGTTTTAGTGTGTACGCCCCGCGTACCAAGGAGGGTACGCCCAGCGTACTCCCCCTGATTGGACCTTAATATTGGGCCTTAGAGTTTGGGCCGTTTGTGGGTAGTTGGTTTATGGGCCAAGTCTGGAAATTATGGATAGAGTGTTGTGGGCCCAATTATTGTTATGGACCTTGGATCTAGGCCCATTTGGTGAGGTGTGCCCAATTTGGTAAATTGGGCCAATATTGGACTTTGTATAAGATTTGGACTTTGGCCTTGCCCCGATAAGTGGATGTATGCTTGGCCTAATGTTTATTTTGTGGATGGCTAGTTCGGGATTTGCAGTGAGTTGGTGATTCGAGAACCTTCTCTTCAGTTTAGAGTTTCGGCAGTGCGAGGTGAGTTATCCTCACTATATCGACAGGGTGTAAGGCACCAAGGCCGGCCCTTTATCGGATTGAGATCCGGGTATTTGTTGTTATGTTATTGCTTTTATATGTTTGCATCCTGGTAGCTAGGATGGTATATGTTAGAGACCTGGTTAAGGTCGGTTCCCTGATATGTAGGGTGATGCTATGCTAGTGACCGGTTAGATCGGTATCCTGGTGTGACACCCAAATTTTTTTTTTTTTTTTTTTTTTTTTTTTTTGCAACAATTTTAAACTTTTAAAACCCATCTTAAATTAAATTAAAACAACTGAAATAGTCATAACATAATCCATCAACTTAATAACCATATAAAATAAGTGCGGAAGTAATAATAATAATAAGGTCCCAACAAAATAACTAGTAGCGATGTCCCGATGCTCCATGTCAAGCCTTAGCCTCTTTAATCTTAACACCTGAAAAGTTATAAGGGAAAAACGTAAGCACGAAGCTTAGTGAATTCAAACACAGACATTGTACTAACATTCATATTTACTAGCCCTAATCCATTTTCCAATTATAATGATAAAGACAAAGAACGAATCAATGTCTATATTATGAGAAGGACTTGTAGGTTTGAACCGCACCGGGAAGATCCCGTATCATTTGGCCCTAATCACCGCACCTCACGAAGAGTATTACGTTGGTGATCTTACCTACCCACCGCACCGGTAAATCCGTATCCTTTGGTGGTGTCCCCATATCCATAATTAGTTACATACAGTGCACATGTACGAATTAAGACAATACTTATATAGTATAAATTCAAATAATCACACACGAGCTAACTAGCAAACACAATCATCAATACAAAGGTGTGAGAGAACTCACCTTGAGTGAGTATTAAGGATGGCTAACAATCAAATAATGCTACCAAGCTTGAGCAAACTTCAAAACCTCGCCTAAGAAGGACTAAAGGTTAGAAACGAGAAGTAATGAAGCTATGAGTTGAGAAAAGAGTAATCACAGCAAGGTCTCTAAAACGGACCTGCTGTTCAAAACGGATTTACTCCAAAATCTAAAACAGAAACATAGTTTTAACTAAATTTTATAGGAAACTATGATTGCTCAGGATTCCATAACTATAAAGAACTCATTCTAACTCCAAAAGATGAATTAAATATGAATTTTACAAAATGGTGTATCACTTCTGTCTCCAACAATACAGTCAAGTGATGTTGGCCAATTCTACCCAACTTGTGAGTAGAATTCGTCCAAAAGAAAATTAAGAGAAGTAAAGGACATACAATTGAAAGTCTCAGAGTTGGAATTGAATGAAAAGCATCTCTCAAACTCCAGATATAAAATTCACATTGTGGACAATCACAGCACTAGCAAAAGCTGGTGACTGCCCACTGACCTGGAGTGTGGATCCATTCTAACCAATTTATAATTGGAAATAACACCCCATATTCTCCAGATCTTAAATTCATAATATAAGGAACATATAGAAACTTGGAATCACTCTGGATCCTTTTCCAAGCCTTAGAAATGATGAAAACAAAATGACATATCAGAACAGACCCGGATCAGACCTAAGAGCAAGGATGTCATTCTTTCACATAGATAAAGCCCTTATCAGTGAGGTTGGCCTTCTTAAGAAAGTTAGACAACTCAATTTTCGAACTTTTGGAACTGGTTTGGGGTCCTTTTGAGTTCTAGAGCTCCAGATATGATTTTTACAAAATGACTACAGATCTGATGGAAAACAGAATTGTAGCCACCCGTGATTCCTTTTTGGCTTATCCATCCTTCTCCTTTTGAAACACATTTTAAGATGTGTTCATCATCCCAATTCAGTCCCCATGATAATGGTGGTACTAAAAAGGGTTAGGGATCATTAGGATTTCATTTAGCCACAAGGATGTAATAATAATCAACATGAAAATAAACATAAGCACATAAAATCATCATTCTCCCTTTTAGGGTTTCTATGATCTTTTGCCACATGTAATCCCCTAGATCCATCATCCACCATATATGGGGTGAAGATAGGATCTTGAGATGATGTATAACATACAATTACAAATAAAATAAGAAGGAGAAGAGGTGAAGATGAAATCATAAAACTAGAACAAGGTTATGAATCAAGTTGTAAGAAAGGATAAGGAGGTTCATACCAATACGAATCAAGGCTGGAAATGAACAAGAATTAAGCTCCAAATAGCCCCTTGGCTGCTCTTGATCCCAAAGAGAGAGAGGGGGACGATTTTTGAGAGAGAGGGAGGGTTTAGAGTGTTTTCCTTGTGTGTGTTCCAAATGATTCAATTTACACATTAAGTACTATTAACTAGGTGGACTTTGCAAATAGGCCCATAGCCCATGGACTTCAATAAAAGGAGTTTACAAGATGATCAAAAGAGTCCAATAACATAAGAAATTAGACATTGGTTAAATAAATTAACCCAAGGTTACAAGGATAATTAAATTAAAATAACCAAACATACCGAGAAAACCCGGGGCATTACACCTGGTTAGGATGATGATATGTTATGTGATCTGTTTGATCGGCTTGTTGACTGTGAATTCTTATATGATTGTATGTTTATGTGCACATGGTTGTTTGGACTTGAGTTGGGTTGAGGCGGGTCCTGCTTTGTGCTGTAGGCCAAGATACCCAGGGCGGACCGGTTGTCCCGAAGGCCTAGCGAGCGGTCCGGATAGGCTGTAGGCCCCAAGAGGGCGGACCAGACATGCCGAGGCTCGTCGAGTGGACCAGGCCGACTGAAGGCCCGGTGCGGGCGGACCAGTCATACTATAGACTCAGAAAGTGGACCAGGTGGTTGTAGGCCCGATGCGGGCGGACCAATCACACTGTAGACTCGATGTATATGGCTAGACTCGGAGGGTGGACCAGGTGGATTGTTGGCCGGTGCGGCGGACCAGTCTCACAGTAGACCCGAAGTGCATGGCTATTCTGTGTTCTGCTATGTTATGTATGCTATGAATGATATGGGCCGGAAGGTACTATGTTATGGGCCGGATGGCTTTATGATTTGGACCGGAAGGTCGTAGCCCGGAAGGTCGTAGCCCGGAAGCGCGTATGTGTGGTTGGTATTTTGGGGATATCTCACTAAGCTTTCGGGCTTACAGTTGTGGTTAATGTTTTTCAGGTTCTTCAGGAGACCGTGGCAAGGCGAAGGCATGATCTTACCGCTCCTATTGTTTATGTTGTGATGTGATTCTAGGAATACTCTAAATGAATTGTATTGAAAACCTTTTTCTAATAATTTAATGAAATCGGATTGTTTTTGAAAAGTTTAAATTGGTTAAAATTTTTCGGTCGTTACAAAATATTATTTCTTTTCATGGCTTGTACAAACAAGGTTTTACATTTTCATTTGATAATTAAAATGGTGCTATTAATGTTTATTACAATGATGTATTTTACTTTAAAGCAATACCTTGTGATGGTGTATATGAAGCTGTGAATGTTGTAGACAATTTAGGAAATAATGTGTTGTATATTGATTCTTCTGATAGCTTGGATAAAGCATCCTTGTGGCATTGTCGTCTTGCACATGTTAACAAGAAGCGCATAGGCCAACTCCAAAAGGTTGGAGTCTTGCAATCATTTGACCTCAAGTCAGATGATAGTTGTGAGTCTTGTTTACTTGGAAAAATGACAAAGTCACCCTTCATAGGTACTTGTGATAGGGGTGAAGGTTTGTTGGACCTTGTACACACAGATGTGTGTGGGCCCTTCAGATTTGCTACAAGGGATGCTAATCGTTATTATGTGACTTTTACTGATGATTATAGTAGATATGGATATATTTACTTAATCAATCATAAGTCAAAAACCTTTGAAAAAGTTCAAAGAGTTTAAGCAAGAAGTTGAGAATCAATTGGGCAGGAACATCAAGTTGCTCCGATCCGATCAGGGAGGAGAGTATCTTAGCGTTGAGTTCCTTGACTATCTTAAGGAATGTGGGATTGTCTCACAATTGACACCTCCTAGGACACCACAGTTGAATGGTGTGGCTGAGAGGTGCAATCGAGCCTTGTTGGATATGGTTCGTTCCATGATGAGTCGAGCTTCGTTAGCAATCTCTTTCTGGGGGTATGCCTTAGAGACTGCCGCCCATATCCTAAATCTAGTCCCTACTAAAAAGGTTGCCAAAACACCTCACGAGATGTGGACTAGGAAAGTGCCCAATTTGGACGACATCAAGATTTAGGGTTGTGAAGCTTTTGTGAGGCGTGAGACTCATGACAAGCTTGAACCCCGAAGCGAGAGGTGTATTTTCATTGGCTACCCACAAAGATCCTTTGGTTACCTCTTCTACAGACCTAGTGATAATTTGGTTTTTGTAGCAAGAAGAGGAGTCTTTCGTGAGAGAGAATTCATAAGCCAAGGGGACAGTGGGAGGCAAATTGACCTTGAAGAGCTTCAAGAGTCAAGTGGTGAAGGAACCTCAAATGCTGTCATCCAACCTGAGGAGGAAACTCCTGTTGAGCCGATAGATGAGTCTGTACCTCCAAGACGTTCCACTAGGATGAGGAACACACCTGATTTTTATTATGGTTATCACATCACCACTGAAGGTGATACATTTATCAGTGATAGTACACCGATAGATTTAGATGAACCTAATAATTATAAGGAAGCCATGGCAGGCCCTGAGTCTGCGAAATAGAAGGAGGCTATGGACAACGAGATTTAGTCCATGTATGATAATCAAGTTTGGAACTTGGTTGACAATGTACCAGGTTGTAAGACAGTTGGGTGCAAATGGATCTTCAAGAAGAAGACCAACATGGATGGGAAAGTACACACTTATAAAGCGCGACTGGTTATGAAGGGCTTTACTCAAACTCCAGGAGTTGACTATGATGAGACCTTCTCACCAGTAGCTAAGATTAAGTCTATTAGAGTGTTGTTAGCCATAGCTGCATTTCATGATTATGAAATATGGCAAATGGATGTCAAAACTGCTTTCCTTAATGGGAAGTTGGCTGAGGATGTTTACATGGCTCAGCCAGAGGGTTTTGTTGATCTAAAATACCCTAATAGAGTGTGTAAGCTTGAAAAATCCATTTACGGATTGAAACAAGCATCTCGCAGGTGGAATCTTTGCTTTGATGAGAAAGTCAAAGAGTTTGGATTTTCTAGGAGTGAGGATGAGTCTTGTGTGTATGTCAGGGCTAATTGGAGCAGAGTTAGCTTCTTGGTGTTGTATGTGGATGACATACTTCTCATAGGAAACGACGTCCCAACCTTGCAGGAGGTTAAGGCATGGCTTGGGAAGTGTTTTGCTATGAAGGACCTTGGGGAAGCTGCCTATATCCTAGGGATAAGGATATTGAGAGATAGGAGTAAGAGACTAATTGGACTTAGTCAAAGTACTTATGTGGATAAGGTACTGAAGAGGTTCAGTATGCAAGATTCCAAGAAAGAAGAATTACCAATCCAGAGTAATGCCTAGCTAAGTAAGACTCAGAGTCCGAGCAAAGAGGCTGAGATAGCTGAAATGAGTTAGATACCATATGCTTCCGCTGTGGGCTCGATCATGTATGATATGACTTGTACTCGCCCTGATGTGGCCTTTGCTTTGAGCATGGTCAGTAGATATCAAGGGAACCCTTGCAAGGCACACTGGACAGCGGTAAAGAACATTCTCAAGTATTTACGGAGGACTAAGGACTGGGTCCTTACTCTCGGAGGCAGTGATGACTTGAGAGTGGAAGGATATAGTGATGCTAGCTTTCAAACTCATAGGGATAATTTCCGCTCTCAGTCAGGCTGGGTCTTTATCCTAAATGGAAGAGCAATTACCTGGAAAAGTTCCAAGCAGGAAACAGTAGCTTATTCAACTTGTGAATCAGAGTACATAGCAGCAAGCAAGGCAGCAAAAGAGGAGATACGGCTAAAGAACTTCATCAGAGACCTTGGAGTTGTACCAGCTATAAAGGAGCCAATGGAAATTTTCTGTGACAGTGAAAGTGCGGTTGCTTTGGCGAAAGAACCAAGAGATCACGAGAGATCTAGGCACATTGACAGAAAATACCATTTCATCAGACATAGAATAGAAGAAGGACTCCTCATGGTAAAGAGGGTATCATCAGATGAGAACCCGGCAGATCCCCTCACGAAGGGACTGAGCAGGGTTAAGCATTTACAGCATGCGAGGCGCATTGGGCTGAAAGATGATATTAGTTTCAATAATTAGATTCATGAAACTTGTAAAATGTAATTGACATTTGATGATAAATGAGAGTTGTTATTTATTTATGAGTAAGGTGTTACTATCTTGTGTTGATTGTTTACTATGTTTCAATTTTGCATGTTTTTACTTCCAGAATGATTAAGTTATTATTCAAACCATCCACAATCAGTCAAACTTTGGAAGTAAGTATTGATTTAAGACTGTCATGAATTTGGCTTGTATGATTTGTCTAAAGTGCTTTGGACAATGCAATGGCTGCTACAACATTCATGAGTACTCATAAGGGCTGAGTATTGGATTCAACCCACGCTCACTTGCATCACTTCATGGAATTTATCTCGAGTGATCGTGAGACGGTAATATCATATAAATCTTCAAACCTAGAGATATGAGTTGTTGACTATGAGTTGGTTATCATTGATTGTAAGAAAACGCATTGGTAACTCGATGTTATAAAACGTGCCTTTGTGAGTAATTCAACAAGTAGTTAGTACAAGCATATCAGTCAAAGTTTATCTGTTCCTTCTAGAAATAGAAGCGATATCTGGGCCCCTCGATGATTTGGTTTTGAACTATGTACCGGGCCCGGTCAAAACCTAATTGATGTGTTCAATTTAGTTCAATGTCGAAACAAATTGGAGATCGAGAAACAAATGTTGGAATATAAGTAAGACCATGTTCCATGTGTTTGTCCGGCTGATATCATGAGAGCAGAGGATTATATGATCACTTATCTTAAATGGCATATCATCATCAACTTAGTTCCGAGAGACTTTGAAAGAGCTACGATTGCTAGTCGGATTTTGAAGTCATATTTGCAAATATAGTTATTAGACTTATCCAAGTGGGAGACTGTTGGATATAGTGTCTAAGTCCATAACTTTATTTGGTATGTACTTGACCCGACCCGGCATGGTCCATTTGGGTTGCATGGCATTGCAATACTTGGATAGACTAAATGAGAGAATAAGGCACTTATGATTATTAATATATTATAAGTTCTAATATATTAGTAGTAGTATTATTTAATTAGTATTGATCAAGTATAAATCTAGTGTTAATTTGGTGATCAAAGTGAGACTAATTAAATATATAAGGGTTGATTATGACAATCATCAATTCTTTTATGGTGGATTAATGATCCATGGTTTATGGGTTATGGATGTAACCATTTGGAGCTCCATGGATAATCCATGGGAGTTACAAACCCATGGGTCATGAGAAATGAAGAGTCATGACAATTATGGATCTTCATGATGAAACCCTGATTGTGACACCACTATAAAAGGGACCCTTTGGCTAGCAAAATGGTGACCTAGTGTTACTAGAGAGGGCATAACCGATTTTTGAGTGTAAGAAGTACTCTCTCAAGTTACTCCAAGTTTTATGGTGTTGTGTGAAGCATTTGAGGCACAACATTTGGGGTGCTAGGCTCACAAAGTCTTGAAGGAATCCAAGCAAAAACAAGGTATGTATTTCTACTAGTTTTATATTTTTATGTAATCCCCATACCATGCTTGTTAGGAAATAACCTTGAAAAAGAAATTTGCATGTATATAGTGAAAACATAGATTCAAGGTTATTAGGGTTGCATGTACACTTAGGAAGTGTTAGAATGCTCAAAACCCATCAGTTAATTGGGGTGAAAGTGTTGTAAGAGTACGGGGGAGCCGTAGCATTCACTAGTAGTCAGTTAGGGTGAAAGTGTTGCAAGACTACGGGGGACCCGTAGGATTTACTAGTAGTCAGTTGGGGTGAGAGTGTTGTAAGACTATAAGATAGCCAATAGCATTCATCGGATCCTAGACAACGATAAGATGGTGAAAAATTTGTAATTGCTCTCAGATTTCTTCAGTAAAGGGTATCATGGGAAGTGATTGGGATCATCCGATTGGTTAAGATTACAAGAGTATTCTTCAGGATTTCCAGAGCTGAGTGATCATTGTGTTTGGCTAGCAATGGGGCGCTTGTATTGTTCAGCGCAGTATTGGGCAGTTCGTGCTAATTGAGGGAAATGGATCAGAGTTCCATAAGGTTTAAATGGTGAGAGAGCATTGTCGAGTCCAAGTGGGGGAGAATTAAATGGCTGCTTAGGCCTAGATTGTGTTGGTGGGAGTTCAGGAAACTCCTAATCGCCGGTTGGCATCGCCTTGATTATGCATAGTAGTTAGTGGGAATTCGTAGGCATGAACCGAACTCCTGATGGGATACGAGATCGATAGGATGGTTTGAGTGTGGTGAGGCCATAAGTGGAAAGAATGGTGGATGGAAGTAATTTAAGGCTACGATAGGATCATAACATTTTACGGTTCGAAGTAGACTATTTATGTAATGATCACGAGCATGGAAGGGGAATAAGTTCGTGCCTTGGGCATACCGGCCAAGGTTGTCAGGGAATTATTCTATGTTCTAGGTTGAGGTTCTTTGGGGTTCATTGGCGAGCCCGGGTGATTATGAAATTCAGGTTGGAACTAGTAAAGACCGTTGAGTCAAGGGTTTGGATCTTGATTTGCAGGACATGCGGGTAACCAGTATGTGGCGCAGAGGGGTTTAGGCTAGGTAGACTACTTGTTGGACTCTTAGGAACTTGATGGTTGGACCAGGTGCGAGAGTAGAAGTCCTGGAGGTGGTTGGGTATACCTATTTATCGTTTAGGTAAAAGGGTTGGTAATCAGAAGGTTATGTGTGAAATGTAGGTGCAGATTCCTAGATGTTGGGTTATGAGTGAGGTATCGAATCGGTTTTGGGTAAAATCTCGAGTTGGGTATCGCACACGTTCTGTCCAGGGTTTTTGTTTCAATGTAATAAGAATTTGGGGTGTGATTATGCTAAAGGCATCAATCGTAGGGTTCTAGAGTAAGGAATGGGTTTAGTATGATGACAGAATGTGCCATTATGTTGTGCCTTCAGATGGTACTATCTGTGGAGGGGCCACATCATGTTCTGAATTAGGAGAAGTGGATTTGATGGCGGGGTGTTATAAAGCAGTTTTCGTCAGTCGAGATCTTCTTTTGGAATTCGAGTGGGGCTACTGTGTGTTTTCGAGTCTTTTAGCCGAAAAATCAGATAGAGAGTCCGGTGTTTCAAGTAGTTGACATTTAAGTTGGGATTAGGGAGGTCTCGGCTGCTTTTGGAAAACAGCAAGTGGTAGCAGGAGGATTCGGAGTGGGTTCAGTGATTAGGGATTCGTCTGTGGGGTCGCTTGTTATACGGGGTATATGCTAAGTCATTTGCAGTTGGATTAAATAATCTTAGAGTGGATGGTTAGACCCTGTTGTGCAGCTCTCGTATGATTCTAACCGTTGTAGGGATGAATCTTCCACTTGAAGGATTATATGATCCTTCTGTCAGGTATAAGTGTTCTATAGCTGTATATGATCAGAGATTTTGTTCGTTTAAAAGCATCAAGATAATCTAGGTAGGAAGTATTTTGCCTAGTCTGGTTTAATTATGGAATTAGTTTGATAGTGGTTCAGAGGGGGTCAGCTGTCAGGAACTCAAATCAATTTGAGACCGCGGTTATCAGGAAAGGTAAGGGTTATTTTTTCTGCAAAAGTTTGAGGTTCGTTCTGCCAGGGTTGATTTCATTTGCCTTGGGAATATTATTTTGTGCACTGAATTTTTATTTATGATCATTAGGTTGGTTGTTTTGTTGAGTGTTAATAAGGAGCAAATTTGAGGGTGAAATCTAATTTAACTAGGGGAAGGTTGTAACATCGGGAATCTAGAAGGTCAATTATGGAAATATATTCCCTTTTTAGGGGCTAACTCGTCATGATTATGGCATAAACTCGCATGTTGGAAGCTTTTGGGGCGCGTGTTTTTAAGGACCAACTCGTCGAGTTGGTGTTTCTGGATCCAAAGCCTTCCTTCCAAACTAAGCACCTTCATTCTTCAAACTCCTTCCAAAGAACACCAAAAACCAACTCTCCAAGCTCACCAAAAGCTCACACACTCAACCTTGAATGATAATACACGAAATTAGGGTTTTTTGGACAAGGAGGATAGTAAGGAGGCCAAATAAGGTAGTTAAGGCCTTTAAATTGGGTGCAAAACCCTAAAATTAGGGTTTCCTCAAACAGCGTCCATCTCGTTGAGTTGGTGTAGGAAACTCGATGAGTTGGACACTGTTTGAGGAAACCCTAATTTCAGGGTTTTGCACCCAATTTAAAGGCATTAAGTACCTTATTTGGCCTCCTTACGAGCCTTTTTGTCCAAAAAACCCTAATTTCGTGTATTATCGTTCAAGGTTGAGTGTGTGAGCTTGGAGAGTTGGTTTTTGGTGTTCTTTGGAAGGAGTTTGAAGAATGAAGGTGCTTAGTTTGGAAGGAAGGCTTTAGATCCAGAAACTCTCCATTTTTTGCAGTCCTTTTGAGGTATAAAGTTTAAACCTTGTGTTGTTATCTTCTAGATCTATTTGTGGGATGTTTTAGCTTGATTTTTTTGGGTGTATGGTTGGGTTGTCCAAATGGTAAGGGTTGTAGTGGTTATTATGTTAGATCTGACCCTTTTATGACCTCCCTTGGCATAAAGTTGCAAAATTTTGCTAAGTCCTAAGTCCCATCCATGCATTAAGTCCTTTATTAAGCCATTTGGGCTCTAAGGTTCCTTTCTTACATGCATGGACATAAAGTTGGAAATTTTACGTGATAATCCAGCCTTGAGATGCCAGATTTGTGTTTTGGGACTATGTTTTGAGATTTTAAGGGCTTACTAGGTTAAGCCTCATTCTATTAAGTCAAGGATTTGGGTTTGGGTTCATTGTAGTGGTTTTTAAGGGTAAAGTTGGAAACTTTACCCTTCTAGTCATCATTTGGGAAGATATCTGAGAATGGAAGCTTCTAGATTCGATGGAAATAGCTTAATGCATTAATCTGTTTGATTCCTGGCCAACTCGGCGAGTTCATTAGGAGAACTTGTCGAGTTGATGCGAGCTTTCCCGATCTGTGCATTTAATGAAGAAACTCGACGAGTTGAAGGACAATTTGGCGAGTTGGATCAACTTGGACCGTTGAATTTGACTTTTAACTTATTATTAAGGGAATTATGGGCTTAGTATAAGGCATGTATGGGGTTGGGCCCAGTTTGGAAAATTGGGCCATTAGTGGGCTTTTATGGATCTAGTAGTTTCTGATATTTTAGGCTTGAGTTGTTAATGGGCCATCGGGATACAAAGTGTTTGGACTAGAAAGAATGGATAGGCCTTAAGGCAGGGCCATGTAAGGATTTTGATCCTAATTTGGAAAATTGGGCCATTGGTTGATTGTGGGCCATTGGGACTTTCAGATTGTATTTTGGGGGTAAAATGGTCCTTTTACCCCAGGTACGGAGTTGTGGTTATGGATTAGAGCTCAATTGCTAATTAGGTGTATTGTTGGTATTAATAGATCGGGAAGCCGTCAGGGCAGCAACTAGGGTTTCTTTTAATAAGTTTCTACAGTGCGAGGTGAGTCTTCTCACTATATCCATGGGTCGAAGGCAACAATGCCGACCCATTACGTGTTATGTGGTATGCTAGTTGTCTCTGTGATACTTGCATGGAAGACCCCGAGGGAGCCCATGACATTTGGATATCAGACCATGGGGGAGCCCATGACATTCTAGGTAAAGACCATAGGGGGAGGGGGGAGCCCAAGGCATATTAGATAAAGACCTTTGAAAGGGGGGGGGGGGGGGGGAGCCCACGGAAACGATATGTACGTTGCATGATATTCTGTAGTTGTATGTTGTATAGTATTTTGGGGAAAACACTAAGCTCTGTGCTTACGATTTTCAGTTTATGTTTCAAGTACTCCAGTTTTCAGATGAAAGAGCTCGGGACAAGTACAGGGTACACACCACATGTTTCCACATCTTGCGAATTACTCTGATTTGATGATGTTTTTGCTCACTCTTGGTTACCTTGGTTTTATGAGAAAAAAATGTATTAACAATTTATTTATCTAAAAAAACAAAAAAATTTATGTCATTATTTTTGAGAGAGAGAGAGAGAGAGAGAGAGATTTTAATAATTATTTAAATATTATGATATATTAATCTAAGTTTTGAAGTAATTTCTATCTTTTTCCTTTTCGCTGACAACACTCGTCACTCTTCAAAATCATTTCAAAATTACATATCTTTAACATTATTTGCACAATTTCTTTGAATTTGTGACTTAAGATTATGCTTTTAATATACTTCGAAAGTTTATTTAAGTTTTGAATTAGTTTAAGTGGTGTAATCTTTAGTTAATTTTTTTTTTATTATTTTAAATGGGTTAACCCAGGTTTAACCCATTGAAGAGTGTTATATGCTTGTCGCGAGTCATGCTTTTGCATCACTTTTTTTTAATTATTATTAAAGCATATATTTATTAAAAAATTATACCAAATATATTAAAATTTATGGTTTTTAATTCCTTACAAATAAAGTATAATATTGATATATTATTTACATATGTTTAAAATTAAATAAAAATACGGTAAAGTATGGTAATGAAACCCACCAACTTTACTCGTATTTCTAAATTTTCAAATCTCTTGATCGATATTGAATGATCTGGGAACTATGATTGTTGAATATTCCGATGTCTTTATTACTATGTAATATGTTTACAATATAAAATAGTTTATAAGCCGTGAGAACTATGGTTATAAAATTAATTAAACTTTCTAAATAATAACTAAAAGTTATTAATTAATTATTTTAAATAACTTATTAATTAAGAGATTTTTTTAGTTATATATAAAATTATAATCGTTGATTCAAATAAATACGTAAAATTATATCATCTTATAATCTATATAAATTTTATTTTATTTTTCATTATAATATTATTAATTTAATGTAATTAGAATGAAAAAATTTAGAATTTGAAATTTGAAATGGAAAATTTACAAGTAACATGATATTGATTACAATGTTTAAGATAATGACTCATGACAAAAAAACTTATAACATAGAAATTATATGAGGATATTTAATTTTTTTAAAGAGTATTTATTGATTATAATATGATAAAGAAACTGATAACATTGAAATTATATGACAGTTATTATATCCGCTACTTAAATACCATATGCAGCAATCTCAAAATTATCATTAATTAATCCAAATAAAGTTCATTATATTCATGTAAAAACTTGTTTTAATATTTCTCTTTTTGAACATATTGACAATAAACTTGTTTTAATATTTCTCTTTTGGAGACTTATGTGGTCTTTTATGAGTAGATTCATTTGCCATTCCAAAAAAAAAAAAAAAAAACTACACAATTAACATTTTTCATCATGGATATATTTCTATTCAAAATAAACACACCTTATAATATTGTTATCAACTTTTTACATGTTAAAGTTTATATGGATTAAGTAATAAAATTGTTTTTTAATTCAAAATATTACTTTTGATTTAAGTTTCCTCGTCCTACCACGACACGATCACAAGTTCACAACCATCTTTGGAGTAAGGCGAGGGGCCAAGAGGAGACGCTTTCGGTCCTTGTTTTTTTCATTCTTATTGCCTTTACTCTTTTAGTAATAAAAAAAAAGCCTACTTTAGAAACCTCTTGTTTCATTAAACCGTCAACAGTATTATAGAACTTAACTAAACTACCACAAAAAAATAATTCATGCTTAGCATAATACGGGATCTAAAATTAGTCTATTCATTCAGGCATACTTACCAAATATAAAGATTTTCATATGGTCCTATTTCTACTAGTTGCTAAAAGTTCATTGCAAAATGATTATACAAATTTATCTTCAACAAAAACTTAATTTGAGTAGGGTCGAGTGTTGCTGTCAAAATTGAGAAAAGTCAAAAGGATAAAATATAAATAAAAGTTGGGTGTGGCTCCTCTTTTGATGATGAGAACCAAAAGGAAGAAAAATGATTAGATTAAAGTTAACTTTTGCTTGTGACACCTTAACCCGCGCCACAAACAAACCATGTTTTCTGCTTCTAATAATCATTTCATTTCCTTTTGTTTATGTCTCTTCCCCTTTTGTCCCTAACTTTCTACATTTCTTCTATTAGCTGAATTTATAGAACTAAATAAAAGAAATTATCTTTGATTGAGTGTTTTACATGCAAGTGTAAAAATAGTAAACCCAACAATTTGATGGGTAAATCGTAAAATACTATCAATATTTTAGATTCGTTAGAGTTTAAACTTGGATTTGTTTTATGAAATTCCACTCTATAGCCAGACACCCATTGTAGGGGCTTGTACATGCAAATGTAGAGATGAGAATAGACATAAGTAAATATCTTAAAATTATTTGTTGACATAACCATTAAAAGGCTTGCTTAAGTGGTGAATAAGACTGTATTTAGCAACTTAACTGAAACATCACCTTTGTGACTCATTGGGTAACATGTGGGCACACTATAGGGGAAGTCTCTAAATCTTTGATGTTTCAATCAAAAGATGGCTAGGAGAAGGGTGCTCGTCCTAGTTCCAAAATGGTTGCTTTGTATCATCGCCAAATGCTAGCCTTCTCCCCTAATTAAACATCAGAATATCGGGGAGCGACAATGGGTGGTGGGAATCCATTTTAGCAAACTAATTGAAAAACTAACTGATGGCGGAAAAAAGAGTTGATAAAAGATAATCTTTAATAAATCCTAGCCGATACGATAACCGAAAAATATAAAATGACATAAAAATGTGCCTATAAATGTTAACGTTTTTAGGTAGAGAGTTCAAGCTAATCGTTTTTTCCACTAGAAGTAATTTCGTTGATAGAGGGATTAATTTGAAGTTTATTTTGTGCCCGTCTTGTGGTACTATGTCGGAGGATATCTTGCATCTTTTTTTAGGTGTTCATTGGCGAAGCAGGTTTGGCATCGAATTGGTAGGTGGATAGGTGAAGATATTCCTGTTTTTGATAACTTCAATTCTATGTGTCATTGAATGATTTGCATCTTAGGTTTTTTTCGAAGACTTGAAGACTGATAATAAATATGGTTTGCTTAACTTTAATATGGATGTTGTGGACTTATCGGAATGTTCAAGTTAACTTTAATATGGATGTTGTGGACTTATCGGAATGTTCAAGTTAACTTTAATATGGATGTTGTGGACTTATCGGAATGTTCAAGTCTTCAGAAACGAAACTTTTAGAAAAACATATTATTTGATTCCATTGTTTCTTTGTCTTTCAAGGTTTAGTTTTAGAAACAATAAGTATAAAGTGAACGGGATAGAATGGATGAAAAACCCACTCATGTACTGATTTATTTCTTTTTGCTAGCCTCTAGCTACTTTATTCTTTATTTATAAAAATTCCGCATTTAAAAAAATGACATAAAAAGAATTATAGAAGGATGAGTAAATATTTATTAAATTAAACAGCTTTCGATATTATAGTCAATATATATATATATATATATATATATATATATATATATATATATATATATATATATATATAGTCAAGATCAAATAAGAATAAAATTTTTGGTAGGAATGTAAGAAGTTTTTTTTCTACATATTTTTTTTCGCGAACAAACAAAATGAATCGTTAGATGATTCATTTCTATATATATATATATATATATATATATATATATATATATATATATATATATATATATGTATATATATATATATATATATATATATATATATATATATATATATATAGAGAGAGAGAGAGAGAGATAGGTTTAAATGTTTTTGACAACTATTGTGTGCCTGTGTGCACCAATAGGAATTTAGGAATAATTAAATAATTAAAAATTGTAATAAGGGTAATTATGTAACTTTAGCATGCTAATTAAGATAAAATCCCTTAATTCATAGAAATTGTCATAAAAATCTGTTTGACCAACTATTTAACCCTAGCCTTCTATATCATACGTAATATGCCTCCTCCAATTTTCTTATGCACAAATGAACATCGTCTGATCAAAAGAGGTAGTCAAACCTCTTGCTGCAAATATGTTTCCACATTCCATTGATTAAGAAGATGTTATTATCGGTGGCTCCATCTCCAATCGAAGCTAGCTTCAACATCGAGGCAATTTTGGAGTCACAAGAAGCCGGTGTATGTTTCTGCATCATTGTTACAGTTCCTTCGATGATCGGTTCTTTAGAGCTTTTCCAAATCGAGCAAACTTCGTATGCCCTTATTTATCCGGTAACAACTCTTCAATTCTCATTAATTATGGATCGTTAGCTTGTGATTCAAATTATCTATTTCCATTGTTTGCTGAATTGGATGGTTAAGTAACAGAAAACCTAACGTGTTCAAGAAGAACGAGCTATGCACATAAGGTGCTCGACTAAATTCCTGAAAGAAGGACCAACTTGCTGTCTTAGTGAACTGTTGGTGGAATTGAAAATATTCCGATTTGCACACCAACTGTTTGTTAAAATATCTCTGTGAACTTCAGTTACTTATTCCAAAATTTATTCTTTCTTGCTTAATGAGTCACTTTCAGTTAGAAGGAAGCATAGAAAAAGATGTTAGTTCGTATGGTTCCAGCTCTTGTATCAGGGCCTTATAATGTAAGTAACATTCTTTATTCATGTGTTCAAGTTGATGAGTTTCAATTTCTTTTATGTGGATGCTCTTCTTTCTTACAAAATAATGTTTTCAAATCTTATATGAAAACCACGTTTCTATGCTTTAATGGGTCTGCCATATATTTTGTTTTTCTTTCGGTTATGGAATACAATTCTACGTTGTTTGTGCCTTTTTATTTTTCATCAACACAAATTAATTTACTCTTTGAACCGTGTTGTATGCATTCTAAATCATATTGCTGGAAATTATGTTTATATGTAAACTATTGCAAGTAAATCAAATATGGTTTTTGGCTTGTTTGATGATAATGTCTAACAAGTGTTTGTTGAAATGCCTGAAAGAGTATTTAAAGAATTTAACCTTGTGGTATGCATTCTGTCAGAATTAATAGTTGTAAATACAATACCTTTGAATGTATTCTATATATTCTATCAGAATAAAATCGATGTATTCTGCGAGAATGTATTATATGTATTATATCATATTCTATGTATTCTATCAAAATATATTAAGTGATAGTTAATTGTACGTAACATGTTTTTAACAATTATTAGTTTTTGTTGTATTTGTGATAGGAATGGCTGGAAGAAGGCGTTGAAGACCTTGATATTCTTTTAGAATATGTATAATTATATTAGAATGTAATAATATGTATGAATTTGTATTTAAGTTTGGATGTATAAGAATATATTAGAATGTTTGTTATTTTTCAACATCTGATTCACAAATTTTGTTTTTCTTCAATAATATTCTATTAGAATAAAATTCTGAAAGAACATCATTCTAACAAAATAATATTCTATCAGAATAAAATTCTGAAAGAGCATCATTCTAACAAATAATATTCTGACAGAATAAAATCGGTAAAAAATTGAAATTGAATTAATAAAAAAATTCAGATTTTTTTTTTAAATTAGGAGAATTAATCATCCCTAAAAATTCGAAAATTTCCTTTTATAAATGTAGTTAATTGTCCAAAATAACCTTTTGCTTAAAATTGTGTGGTTATATGTTACACGTTACCCCATTGTAATATCATACACCCTCAAATCATGTCCATTGATTAATTTCATCCATTGGTCCAGATTTGTGCATTCTGGCATACAATACTTAGTAAAAACAAAATAACCTAAGCCTATATATATATATATATATATATATATATATATATATATATATATATATATATATATATATATATATATATATATATATATATATATATATATATATATATATATATATAATTACGTAAACGTTTATGAGTAATTACTATCAACTAAATAGTTAAAATTGAAAAGACATATACACATTTTGACAAGATACTATATTACTAAATTCACACAGAAAAATACATTCACCCTTTTATAAAAAAAAATTAGTCATTTTTGACAAGTTTGGAATTTTTTTTCTAAAGTCAAATTATATATATATATATATATATATATATATATATATATATATATATATATATATATATATATATATATATATATATATATATATATATATATATATATATATATATATATATATATATATATATATATATATATATATGAGAGAATTACAACTCAGTCTCACGATCATCTATACAAGTTTGTGTCCAATGTGATTATGACAAAGCTTTTTGCGGAAAAACCATTATGGGTTAATCATGAGAAAACTAGAAAGTGGGTTGTTTCTTGTCTCTTAACACCATCCCAATAACTAAAAGCAAAATAGTGATGATAAGGGATATTTTTTCATAAAGATAAATGATCTTGTTCTCCAAAATATGCACATACTACTATTACGACATTGAACAAGATTGAAATGAACTCGAATTAGTTAGTTGCATTAATTGAACTGAATTACAGCTTATATACAGACTCGATAAAAGGGGAAAAACCAACTAACTACTTCTAACAATTAATTAACTAACAATTAGGTAAATTACTAAACTACCCTTTTAGTTAATTTTTTTTATAAACTGTAACTACTTCTAACAACTTACTTAACTAACAATTAGGTAAATTACTAAGCTACCCTTTTTAGTTAAACATATTTATAAACTGTAATAACGACAAAGGCAACCAATCGGGCTATATAAGGATGTGGGCGGTGGGCGAGATTCCTAAAAGGTCAATAATACAAGAAATACAAATCTAGTACAAAATACTTATACTGTAACATCCATAAATTTTACGCTAAATTTAAATTTTTCAATCACAAATAAAACCAACAAACAATTGTTATTACCGGCGACGGCGTTATTAGTGGCGACACACATCAATACCGGAGACTTGGTCATTAGCGGCGACAACCATCATTAGCGGCGACAATTTCATCAATAGCGTCGAAACAGTAGGTGGGACTTATTACCGACGATGAGTCGCCGCTATTGCTATTACCGGCGACAACCCTACTTATGACCAGCGACTTTTGTCGCCGCTAATGATCGTTTTCCTTGTAGTGCAAAATCATATCATAAGGATGAGGAGCGGTATGGTCACGCCTTCACCTTACCATGATCTCCTGAGATACCTGAAGCAATAAACTTAAAACTGTAAGCCCAAGGGCTTAGTGAGCTACCCCCAAAATACCAATGCCACACTGACAATACCATATCAGTAATAATGAATCAATCAACATGCAAACTGGGCCATCGGCCTGACTGGACCGCCGTGCAGGGTCTACAGTTTGTCTGGATCTATCTTGAGCCTTTGGCATGACTGGTCCGCCACGTGGGCCTATAGTCTCCCCGGGCCGCTCATAGGGTATGTTGGCCTTCAGCACAAAGCAGGACCGCCTCAACCCAACCAACAAGCAAATAACCATGTGAGCATAACCATCATATACTGGCATATACAAACATCAAGCATATCTATTTTACTGATCATCAATCATAGAATTCTCTCATAACTAGAGCACCGACCTAGCAGGTCACTAACATACAAATCCCTACGGATCATAAAAGCATAACATATTGTCTACCCTGATTCCGATCAAACAGATCATAACCACATGTAACATACCATAACAATAACAACTAAAGGGTCGGCCTTGGTGCCGTAGACCCTACCGATATAGTGAGGATAACTTACCTCGTAGATGTCGACTCGAAAGGTAAACTCCAACTCTCGGATCACTTAATACATGCTCCACCACCTATGATCATAATACAATATACTCATCAGTCCTTAACCTTATAAGGTACTCCATAACCCACTAGTCAACCCCTGGTCAAAGTCAAAGTCATCAGTCAAGGTCTACAGTCCATGTTGACCTCAACTCGCCGAGTACCCTCGGCTACTCGCCGAGTTCCTTGAAGCGCATTCCAACTCGCTGAGTCATCGGGGTGACTCGTCGAGTTCCTTCGATTCTTAATCAATCTTAAGGCCACCCGTCGAGTTTCCTCCTTGCAACTTGACGGATACACACGCATACATATCCTAGAGAAAACTCATCCGACTCTCCGAGTTGTTCTTCAACTCGTCGAGTCTATGGCAATCTTCATCGGACTCGCTGAGTTGTTCATCCAACTCGTCGAGTTCACGACCATCTTCATGTGACTCGCCGAGTCAATCCTTGCGAGTCGCCGAGTCCATTCAGTCCTTTTTCCATACATAATTTTTTTGAGCCATGTATGGGTTCCAAATCACGGATCCAAGCTTCTAAGGCATGCTTATCACGTAAAGTTGCAAACTTTACGTGCATACATGGCTTTAATGTAACGATCTAAAAATTCAAACCAATATATACTTTTAAAAAACAACCCATTTTCATTAATTCATTACAAAAAGGTTTTTAATTCAATTATTATCAGAATATTTCCTAGAACCACATCACAAGTACATAAAACATGAGGAGCGGTACGATCACGCCTTCGCCTTGCCACGATCTCATGAAGTACCTGAAACAATACATTGAAAACTGTAAGCCCGAAAGCTTAGTGAGTTACCCCCAAAATACCAACTACATATACCATACTCATAACATATCATATCATAAACAGAACAGAACAACCATGCACTTTGGGTCTACTATGTAACTGGTCCGCCGCACCGGGCCTACAGTCCACCTGGTCCACCCTCCGGGTCTAGCCATATACATCGAGTCTACAGTGTGATTGGTCCGCCCGCACCGAGCCTTCAATCCACCTGGTCTACTCTCTGAGTCTACAGTGTGACTGGTCCGCCCACACCGAGCCTTCAATCGGCCTGGTCCACTCTCCGAGCCTCAGCACGTCTGGTACGCCCTCTTGGGGCCTACAGCCTATCCGGACCGCTCGCAGAGCCTTCGAAATATCCGGTCCGCCCTGGGTATGTTGGTCTACAGCACGAAGCAGGACCCGCCTCAACCCAACCCCCGTCTAAACAACCATGCGCACATAAACATATAATCATATAACAATTCACAACTAATCAAACCGATCTAGCAGATCACATATCATAGCAACATCCTAACCAGGATACCGAACTAACCGGTCACTAACATAGCATCATCCTACATACCAGGATATCGACCTTAACTAGGTCACTAGCATAGCATAACCCTATAACCAAGATACCGACCTTAACTAGGTCTCTAGTATAGCACCATCCTACTAACCAGGATGCAGATCATAACATAGCAATAACACATCAAATAACAAACCCGGATTCCAATCCGATAAAGGGCCGGCCTTGGTACCTTAGACCCTATTGATATAGTGAGGATAACTCACCTCGCAAAGCCGATCTGAAGAAAATAAGATCACGCTGCTCCAACCTCCGACACGAACTCCACCACTGATCAAAACCAAGTGACGGGACTCAATAAATATCAACAATTATCAAAATACCACTAGGAGTCAACTGGTCAACTCTTGGTCAAAGTCAAAGTCCTCAGTCAAAGTCAAACTCCCTAACTGACTCTACTCGCCGAGTCAGCCTGCTGACTCGTCAAGTCCCTATGCTCTGAAAACTCCCACATCGCGACTCAACTTAGTGAGTCACCCCAAGACTCGTCGAGTCCAAGAATCTTTGAGTCCCATCCTGCTCAACTCACCGAGTCGTCCCTAGACTCGTCGATTCACGACTCAACCAGAAACGATGAGGGTTCCATGACCATACTCGCCGAGTCCAAGAACAGACTCTCCGAGTTGTTCTTCCAACTCGTCGAGTTCCTGCCTATCTTCATGCAACTCATCGAGTACACCCATGTGACTCGCCGAGTTACTACAGGACTCATGCCTAATCTCTAGTCCGACTCGCTGAGTCATCTCCCAGACTCGCCGAGTCCAACGTGAAGTTCCATAATCTCGAGTCACAGAGCCACTCCCTTACTCCAAACACTAGATCAGGGTCCCTATGGTTCATTAGCAACATAAAGTTGCTACCTTTACATGCTTCCATGACCCATTCATCAAAACCAAGTTAAAATGGAACTTAACTCATTAAGGCTGGCTTTTGCATGGCTAATCAGAGGGATTTCTTCACATAGAATCCATATGGGACTTAGATCTGAAGTTTCAACTCTAGATCTAACTCATGCATCAAGATCTCAACATAAATTCTTCCAAGTAAACCCTAAAGCTCCAAAAAGGTGGATCTAGAAGGAATAAAGCCAAGATGACGAATCCTTACCTCAAAACAACCTCCAACTGAAGAGTAAACCAAATCTCCTCAAGCGTCCTTGATCCAAGCTCCTTAGTCTTCAAGATTTCCTTCTTAAATCACTTATCCAAGCTCCAAAATGCTCCCAAGGCTCTTCTCTTATGATTACAGGGCTTCTGGTCCTCAGAGGGGTAATAAGGGGCCGAAATGGGGGCTTAAGGCTCCTTAAATAGGGTGCAAACCCTAGGAATTAGGGTTTCTCATTCCAGCACGAACTCGGCGAGTCCAGCCTCCGACTCGGCGAGTCCGGTCACTTAACATGTGCCCGGCACCCGCTTCGATTCGATGAGTTGAAGCTCCTACTCGCCGAGTCCGTCTTTTCCAAACTTACACTTTACCCCCTGAACTCTTGATTCTGACTTGGGATGTTACATTTAAAGGCTCTAAATGCCTATTTTAAGTTCTTAATGGAGCTTCATGCTCAAGAAGGACCTCAATGATGACCAAAACTCTAACTTTATGCTTCTAGAATCCAAGGAGGGTCCAGATCTGAAGTTACAACTTCAGATCTAGCCATAGCTCATCTTATCAACTTAATATTCAACAAGAAACCCTATAACTCAACCAATAGAAGAGATCTACAAGGAAAGTGATGATTTGGGTACCTCTAGAAGATGATAACTGAGATAAGTGTTGATTCCCACACTTTACTTGCTCCAATCTCCTTCTCCTCCAAGCCTTCTCCCTCCAAAGATCCTCTTTTCAAGCTTCAAACACACAATGACACACACACACACACACACACACATATATATATATATATATATATATATATATATATATATATATATATATATATATATATATATAAGGGCTCTCAAGGACTCTTTAGGACTGTAAAGAGGCCCAAGGGAGGCTAAGGCTCCTTTAAATAGGGGTGCAAACCTCGAGATTTAGGGTTTCATCTGCCAGCTCCTACTCGTCGAGTCCCAATATGGACTCATCGAGTAGGTCACTTAACACGCGATCCCACCCCGCTGCTACTCAAAGAGTAGGGAAACCAACTCGTCGAGTAGGGCTTAAAACCAAACAAATTTTTATTTAAATCACTAACTGAGAATTAGAGAATTACATATACACTAACTAACCCTACTAAAATGCGAGGTGGGTAGGCATTTGGTGAAGATGTCTTTATATTGTGAAGATAATGAGAGATGAAGAACACAATATGACCCAAAAGAAAATTTGTCCCAAAGAAAATGTCAATATTTTTTATGCTTCATTAGTTGAGATTAAATCTAATATTTAACTGTTTAAATGTAGATTTATCTACAAGTTACCTAAACTATAAATAGGATCCTTGGACACCTAAATTTCGTGGCTTATCATACCTAGAAGGTGCAAACCGATATTCTCTTCCTTTTAACTCTCCCCTCTTGTCTTTCTAGTGTTCTAGGGTTTTAGATGTGAACCATTAGAGGCGTTCACATTATTTGCGCTTGCTTTCCTTATACTTTGAAGATCAAAGGAGTTTGACATATATGATTAAATTAAAGGTATGTATTCTAATCTAATGTTTTCAATTTCATTAGATTAGAAGTGTTATTTCCTAAACTGTGTTGCTATTAATAGTGAAAAGTCATAGATCTCTTTTTAGGTTGCATGAGCCCATAAGTGTTATGTGAAATTTATAACTTCAAAATCCCAATAGTGGTATCATAGCCATGCTTATTTAATTATTGGTGCATAAAGATGAAAATTGAAAACGATAAAAGGAAACCTGTTAATTGCAAGACACACCGTGCCTAGGGATAGGCACGACGCGTCTTCTGATTAATTCGGAGTTTCGAGATTTGCTTGCCTAATTCGAATTGTAGGTTAATTATTAGTCATTATCTGTTATTTATCTAATTAAAATCTGAACTATTAAAGCTAGATAATTATAAAACCTAATACAAATTTGAGGAAGTAAATATAAAAGGAAACTAAATATTTAATTAAATGATAATTAAATGGAATTCAATTACCCTTAAAAGGATTCTAATATATTTAATTAATGCTGTAATTAAAAGATGAATATAAAACTCAAAGTTGGTTTCAAAGATTAATTAACTAAGTGTTAATTCAGATAATTGAATTTAAACCTTGTGTTTTGAAAAAAGTTTTAAAATACACCCTATACATATGTATAAGAGTATAATACTATATTTATAACTAAAATTATATCACATCGCTAGTAGGTCTCATTTATAAAGCCAGACTATAAGAGAGGTATAAGGAAATGACCTATAAAATGACCGTTGAATGTGTATCATTTTCACCCATCAATTATTTGCGTGGTAGAGGGTCGTTAGCCAGATAGGTTTGATACGATACTAATCACATTAAAAGTATAATGTATAAAGTACTAGAACCTTGCATAAAATCTCACCATAGTTACTTTAGGAAAAATATGAAATGGTTTTCTAATCTATGAAAACTCACATCATTTCTTTATGAGCCGTTAGTGGAGCGTGTGTGGTTAAACGACACGCTAATGTGGGGATACAAAGATGAGATAATGGCACATACTAGACATTTATGGTTGTTGATGGAGCGTATGTGGTTTACCGACATGTCAATGTGAGATCATAAACGGCCTCGAGGATGTCATGCCGGTTTGCATGGTTATTCATATCTTGTTTGTGAGCCGCGTCATCCCACTCACAAATCAAAGAGCATCATTCAACTTGGAATTGATTGTACAATGAATCTTAAAAGATCTAGGAGTTTCATTATTATTGAAATTGGTAAAGTTCCTTACCTACTTAAAATAGATTCTTGATGTGATTACGTCAGCCCTCTTCATGTTATGAATAGTATTTATAGATCTTAGCCTTAATTTAAAACTGGTTTAATAATTAAGGATTGAATTGACTTATTTAAACTTTCTATTTTAGGTTATATTGAATCCTCTCTCACCCCCTCTTGTACTTTCAGAATTTTAGCTTCTCTTTGTTCTCTATCGGGAATAACTCATTTGCTAAGGAATTTTCCACAATTTTGATATTTGGAAAGTTATTAGATCTATGTCCTCTATGTTCCAAGAGGATTTTGTGAACATATGAAATGAATTTGCAATTGAGTGAAATGTTTCACGAAAAGGCAAAGCAAGGGTGATTTGAAAATCATAAAAACTTCCTAATTGCTTTCAAATTAGAAAAGAGTTTATATGTAATCAATGTGAGTTACATAGAAAACTCAAGAATCTCAATGTTACCTTGACAAGAGTCTTGTTATAGATCTTGTGCTTGGATCTCTCATTTGCTCTTGTGATAATTTCAACTTGCTTTATCATATAAATAGTATGGAGAAAAACATTGATTCTTAAAACTTCTTCAAATTATGGAAACTGACAAGGAAACGACCTATAAAATGACCGTTGAATGTGTATCATTTTCACCCATCAATTCTTTGCATGGTACAGGGTCGTTAGCCGAATAGGTTTGATACGATACTAATCACATTAAAAGTATAATGTATAAAGTACTAGAGCCTTGCATAAAATCTCACCATAGTTACTTTAGGAAAAATGTGAAATGGTTTGCTAATCCATGAAAACTCACATTGTTTCTTTATGAGCCGTTAGTGGAGCGTGTGTGGTTAAATGACACGCTAATGTGGGGCTAAAAAGATGAGATAATGGCACATACTACACATTTATGGTTGTTGATGGAGCGTATGTGGTTTACCGACATGCCAATGTGAGATCATAAACGGCCTTGAGGATGTCATGCCGGTTTGCATGGTTATTCATATCTTGTTTGTGAGCCGCATCATCCCACTCACAAATCAAAGAGCATCATTCAACTTGGAATTGATTGTACAATGAATCTTAAAAGATCTAGGAGTTTCATTATTATTGAAATTGGTAAAGTTCCTTACCTACTTAAAATAGATTCTTGATGTGATTACGTCATCCCTCTTCATGTTACGAATAGTACTTATAGATCCTAGCCTTAATTTAAAACCGGGTTAATAATTAAGGATTGAATTGACTTATTTAAACTTTCTATTTTAGGTTATATTGAATCCTCTCTCACCCCCTCTTGTACTTTCAGAATTTTAGCTTCTCTTTGTTCTCTATCGGGAATAACTCATTTGCTAAGGAATCTTCCACAATTTTGATATTTGGAAAGTTATTAGATCTATGTCCTCTATGTTCCAAGAGGATTTTGTGAAGATATGAAATGAATTTGCAATTGCGTGAAATGTTTCACCAAAAGGCAAAGCAAGGGTGATTTGAAAATCATAAAAAGTTCCTAATTGCTTTCAAATTAGAAAAGAGTTTATATGTAATCAATGTGAGTTACATAGAAAACTCAAGAATCTCAACGTTACCTTGACAAGAGTCTTGTTATAGATGTCGTGCATGGATCTCTCATTTGTTCTTGTGATAATTTCGACTTGCTTTATCATATAAATAGTATGGAGAAAAACATTGATTCTTAAAACTTCTTCAAATTGAGGAAACTAACAAGGAATTAGATTTCTTATCCAATTCCAGATATTGCATTTGTGAATGTTAGTGGAATGAAGAGAGAACATTCAAATCCTAAATGGAAAGGAACAATTTCGGTCTATACTTCCCATTATAAAGGAATATAATTGGTGTGTCGTCTATTCCACACAACCATGATTCAAAAGAGGGAAGTTGCAATTAATGCAAACACAAGGATCATAGGAAATGAAGTTGCCCTAAGTACTTTGAAGATGATTGAGATGGTAAAGTCAAATGCTTGACTCCACATTAAGTACTTTAATAATTAAACTCCAAATACATCTATTTATAGATTCTTGATGAATGATGTGGTAATCATTTTGATGACACTATAGGATTTAAAAGAAAGAAGGAAGTTAAGCATCAAATAGGCTGGATCCAATCATGGGAATGGAAAAATGTAGCATGTCTCAATGATTAAGGATTTCAAGCTTGTGCTTCGTAATGGAGTTAGGATAAACTAGTTATTTGCTGTTACTCTAAAAAAACAAAATTTCATTTTATGCGTTGCATAAACATGAATATCATTTTTCATTTTATAATGGAAATGTGACAATTCTAGTTGCTAAAAATGGTTGTTTTATGTTTAAAACATCTTCTTTCACTTGGCATTCATGAAATTGTAGTTTATGTTTCTAATAATAGCAATGATGACCTGAACATTGAATCCTTTAATAGTTTAAATACGATCGTGCTTGTGGCATGATCGTATTAGCCACATAAGTATCACATCACCAAGCTCCAATTGGATCGAAATTAGAATCATTCGAATTTGAGTTAAATGATGTATGCAAGTCTTGTATATTGGCAAGACGACTTACTCATCATTCATATGGACATATAATGAAGATAAAGATTGGTTAGGTCTTGTACACACTAATGCATGTGGAACCTTCAAATCCACCAAAAGGGATGACATATGCTATTATGCCATATATATTGATATCAATAGATGTGATTATGTTCATATGAAATTGACATTGCTATATATATATATATATATATATATATATATATATATATATGCATTATTTCAATACATTTTCGTTATATTTTGGTTAAATACAAAGATATTTGGTGTGTATAAAGTATAAATTCTATTTTATAGCTAAAGAAGGACATTTTCAAGAAAAGGGACCAAAACTGGACAAAGCTAGAAACATATAGGTTGGGGTATGCATCAGGAGGAAAGATAAATAGAGGAGTGTGCATAAAATGTTTTCAACAACATGGCGTTCTCATTTCCACGACGTGGTGGCATGTCAGGTCCAGAAACTTCCTCGATTTGTGCATGAAGTCTTGCCGCCTATGTGTTTGAAATGTTTTCCACGGCGTGGCGAGCATATAGCCACAAGATGGAAGCTAATTTTTTTGGCACGTATAAATATTGATTATTAGGTCCCATCCAAAGGAGAGATGCTAATTTCTTTGAAGAAAAGCAACCAAAAACCTCTGAGAGAACCTCTAGACGCCTGATTTCGATTGAAGAACGAGATTTAGAGAGATTGGAGTAAGATTTATCATTAATCATTCGATTTGGTTAGTTTTTACAATATTTAACCTAGATTACTATTTGATTATGTGTGTTCCTGCTGTAATCATGGGCTAAAAACCCTTCACTTTTATTTATATTAGATGAACCCAAAACTATGTGTTAATTTCTATTTTTATGGATTATTGAAGTTGGTTTTAGCTTGTATTTGATATATCATTATCCTAGCTTGTATTTGATAGATCATTATCCTAGTTGTTTATGGTCATTAAATTGCTAGAGCTAGTGATTGAAAAAAAATCCTAGAATAGGTAGTAAAGTTATTGCTTTAACTATGCGAAAGAGCATTATTACATCATAATATATGCTTGATTATTTGTCTTGATCATAGATATATAATTCTCAGATCTAATCATTTAAGATCCAGATATATCTTAAAACCAATTTGGTGCTCTTAATTTACATGATCATTGTAGTTAAAGTTCATAAATTGATATATTCTAGGTGTTGTGTTTTTATATATTTATTAAAAAGCTTTAAATATATAATCCTAATTAACTGACTCTGCTAAAACACAAATAGACAGTATACCTAGTCGCGTAGGAGTAAAGTAGAGTAAGTAAGGAGTCGATCACAGGGAACGATATTCTAATTAAGAAAATAAAAGCTAAAAGTTAAACTAAGAAGACAACTAAAAATTAGGGGATTTATCTGATTTTGTAAAATCAGATTAACTTATATTAATTACTAAAAAATTTAAAACTAAAGAAAAAGACTAAAGAAGATTTTAATCAAGAGATAAAGATACTTCCGTTTCACTTCGAATAACCCTTTTTCGTATGGTTAATTTCAATATATGAATTAATTTCAATTGGTTGCCAAATTTATTGTTACTAGAAGTCTTGGTACGATCTCCTAGTGTATTCACCAATTCATGAAGTACTAGGCAATGGTAATGCACAAGTTAAGCACTTAATTGTTTATAAATATTTTGGGATATGAATGATAAATCTAAGGATTAGTTATCTATGATCAAGATAAATAACCAAAGAACATATTATGGTAAAATAATGCTCTCTAGCATTGTTAAAGTAACTAACTTATCCCCTAATCTAGGAATTGGTTAATCACTAACTCTAGTAATTTAATGGTCATAAACAACTAGGAAACATGTTCATGCAATAAAAGTGGTCATCTAACTACACAAAACTTGAAGGCTAAGCAATAAAGATTGAAACTTAAGCATACTAGGTAGTGAGTTATTAAAATCAAGCTTAACCAACTTAAATAATCCATAAAAAATAGAAATCAACTCATAGTATTAGGGTTCATATAATGTAAATGAAAGTAAAAGGGTATTAGCCCATGATTACAAATGTAAAACACATAATCAAATAGTGGACCATGTTAAACATGATTAAGTCTAGGCAAACCGAATGATTAATGTTGAATGCTTTCTCCAATCTCTCTAACACTTCATCTTTAATCGTATTCTACCTTCCAAGGGTTCTTAAAAGGGTATTATCGCCTTTTAATCATAGCTCTATAGAAAATATCTCTAATTTCGACCTATAATTCGCAATTTATACTTTCCTTAATTCAGCTTCCACGTGGTGGTAAGTGGGTCACAACGTCGTGGGAGAATGTTTTGATATGTATGTGTCAAGGCTTCCATGCAGGTCTGGAGATGGTTCTATGTTATACATGTCACCATATCGTGAGAAACATATGTCCATGATGTGGGAAACTCTTTATATACGAATTTGAGAAGATTCGCATTGTCGCGTCGTGATATATAATTGTCCACAACATGGAAACTTCATTATGCTCCATTTTCTTCTCTTTTTTCCTCTCAATGTACGCTCCAATCTCCAAGTTTTCAAATTTATTCAGTTTTAGTCCATTTCCGTTGAGAATGTCCATTTTGGCTACAAAATAGAATTTAAATTATACAAGTACCAAATATCATTATATTTAACCAAAATATTGCTCAATGTATTAAAATAAAGCATAATTATATGTATAAATATGACACTATCAAAACATCCCACGCTTGTCTTTTGCTTGCCCTCATGCAAAACTTATTTTAATACATAACGTAAAACATAGAATACCAATATCACACAAAACAATCACATTTAAACTCACCAATTACACATTGCCTCAAATGCATGTATTTGTGTCTAATTTTTCATAAGTAGTTCCCAAGCCTAACTACTCACAGTCCTCATAAAAACTTCGCACTTATTTTGAACAACATTCATTTAATGCACCCCTCCGAATACATCCTCAGAAAACTTTCTTTACCTTAAGATATTTTGTTAAGTTCCCAAGCATATATAGGTTGAAATAACCTAGAAAGAAAAATTACAACAAATAATCCCTTGGCAATTTTCCTTATTCTTCACTTTCTTCAAGATCTTCATACTTTGATAACTTTTATTCACTCGAACTTTTAACAACATTTTTTCTTTTTCATTTTTTGCAATACTCGCTTTTTTCTCTCAACTAAAAACCTAAAAGAAAAACATATGCTTAAACAAGGGAACTTAACCTGAACCCTTACTGGTTAAATGCATTAATCTAGAGTGCAATGACAACATAAATTTTCCTGGATATATTTCAGTACACAATGTTAGACATATTATGTCCCTCAAACTATACACGTTCGCATTTTTGTTTCATGATTTCAGTACAACTAGAAAGCCACCAATACACTATAACAAATCATCTCAACTAAATCTTAGAGTGCTCATTGACTCATCCCGTACAACACTAGCAAACTAGTCCAAACACAATAATATCAAAATTTTAAAATGTACTAGATTTTCAAAATTAGGCTGTTTTTGTAAGTCTATATAGTTAATTTTTATTTTTTAAATCTTGAATTTTTCTAATAATAAATTTTAATGCTTGAAATCCTTTTTCGTCCCCATACCGCCAAAATTATTTCATACAATACCCTCATTGTATGCATAAAACAAATATAGCACATAAAAACAATAAAATGGAAAAAAAAGGAATAGACTCCTATGGGGTAGTAGTGGCGAGATCGAATTTGATTTTAGGGCAAGATTAACATCTCAAAATTTTTGGAAACTAGACCTCTGCTGCTTAATTTTCTGAATAAATAAGACCAAGAACTTTGACTTCGAAAAGGTGGTGGAAAAAACTTTGAAATAATGAGATGTGCATTTGCCATAATGTGGGAAAGTGTTAACCACATTGTGGATCGAGTTGTAGAATATCTAAATCTTAATCTATTGGGTTTCCATGATGTGGGAAAGTTTCAACCACGTCATGGGAATATAAACATCAAAAACCACCACCACGTTGGAATGCCACACGAGGATGTGACAAAAGGCTAGGCACGTCGTGGGAACTGACGATTTAAAGAAACAACTTCTTTCAAAACATGCAATTCTTGATATTTCTTCATTTCACTTCTAAACTGCATTATGCTCTGTCTAAATCTTCTTATTTTGTAGAAACTCTGAAAATATATAACACACTCGATACACACCCAATACTTATCAAAATTTGTGGTTCTCGATTATAATCTTCAAACGCTCACGACTTTTTCTCTCTAAAGTTAAACCCTTTTCTATGCAATCTAAAATAAAACAAACTCCCTAGAGTTATAAAAAGAAAACATCATCAATAGGTTGCATAGTTCAAATCAAAATAAAACACACCAAAAAAACCATAAAAATAATCGAAATAAAAACAAACCAAATAAAACACAAAAAAAAGTAAAGGATAAACGTCACTCCTCGTCATCATTTCATGCTCCACTCATCCTGATACCATAATTTCCAGCCGCCCACAACTCTTCTCTTGTTGGAGTATAAGGTAATTATTGTGGCAAATGTTCCAGGCACTCAACGTGCAAGTTTGAGAATAACAACCCATAGATTGACCAATATAGTTTACGCCCCCTCGAAGATTATCCAAATACATACCAACCTAATTTTGTAATGCCTCAATAAGGATGCCTCCTATGGGTATATCTCATGGTGGTGGTGGGCCTGTTTCCTAACTCTTAGCCACACATTTCATCACCCTTGTGGCCTTGGCTCCTCTACACCTTTAATTGGTAACCCCGAGTTATTTGCAGGTGTCCTATAAACACCTCCCATATTTACTACCACTCACATCATCTCTAAATAATGGATAGTAATATCATTTATTAGAATAAAAGTCAAAGAACAAACCATGAATGAGATTTAAATACCTTACAAATTGTCAAGTTGGGTCACAAAATGTCCTCCCATAATTAGACTTCATGCCCTTTACGCCTTTCCTCCAAAAATTTTGGCCAACATATACAAAGTATTGCAAACAACTCTAGGAGTAATAATGCTCCACAGGTAGAAAAGGTTTTGGCTTGGAATTTTTTCCCCATGTCTCTTATGGTTAATGCTAAAGGTGATGAGACAGTTCATAAAGCGATGAATAGGAGATCGGATGTAACTTTCTTGTGAAAATTTCGTGTCATACATCCTATTTGCAATTTTTTTTGCCAAAACATGATATCTCTGATCCCAATGAAAAATCCTAAGAAGGAGCTTGTAAGAACAAAGAAAATTGCAGAGACATTGCTTCATATCGCCTATATAGTCATATTCTCCATGCAAATTTCACGAAACCACATTCCTGCTATTCGCCTCCAAGTCAGAATGCAAGTGCCCTTCCATAGTGTGGATCCTATGTGTTTTCTTCAAAGTGAATGGTAGCAAATAGCTCAATCAATAAATCTTATAGACAAATTCTTGAATGGTAAATAAGTTCCTTCATGCGTTACATGTGAATGAAAACATGTCCGCGACATATAACTTGGTTAAATATTGCTTCACCCGATCCATAACCCCAACACTTCTTAACCATGCCCAATCTATAACAGGTGCAATAACAAAATCCTTGTTATATAACCATCTGAACCTATTCTTGTAAGTCCTCAAAACATCTTGCAAGGTATTTTGAGAGAATTGGTATAACGGGTGTAAGTTGGAAACATCTCGTTGTGGTTGTTGGTTTTCTCTTTTTAGACCTATAGTACTACCAAACAATAAGAAAACAAAACACAAACCAAACCCAACATCTTAGGAAAAAAGAAACCAAATTGGTCTGTAATCCTAGTTTTCACGATGTGGAATTTTTTTTGTCATGTCATGAGAGAATTATGCTAATCAGGACCTGTTTTGACCGTAGTTATTCCACAAAATGCATAGGGTTCAATATAAACTCCATTCTAAATGTATTCATCATACATGCATTCTTCATTTTGGCAATAAAAGTTTGAAAATTTTGAAAAACCTAACTCTGTAGTGGCACCTAATGTTCAAAACAAGTGAATCCCCGAAAAATTAAGTGCAATAGATCAATGAAATCATACCTTGAAGTGGATTCAACACGAAATTTGGAAGTTATAGGTGATTTTGCCAAAGATTTGAAGTGTGGGGGGGTAAGAAAGGAAGTGCTCTTATTGTGATTTAGTTTCAAGAATAGAAAATGAACATATTTTAGGGTTTAACTGTTACTTTCTGTTCTCCCTATTTCATCACATACTGACACATAGACAGTCACATTGTGAAAGTAAAAACACGTTCCGGCTCAGGACTCTTTCGAACTCCCATGTCATGGGCAAGATATGAACAAGTCGTGGGTGTAATTTAAAACCCCCAAAACCAATGTTTTTCTTAAAATTTTCGTTATAATAAAACCATAACATGCTCTAATGACCCCACACTTGAATAAAGCAGAAACTAAAGATGAGAAAATAACTTATTTTAAACAAAAATTAAACGAAAATCGGAAATCAAACTAAAAGATAAGGAAAAGAAAATGCAAACCAAACGTGCTCTGCCTCCCGAAGTGCTTCTTTTGTAGGAGTCGTGAGCCTAACTCCTTCCGCTCTACGTTGTTCTGGTTAGGAGTAGAATCTCTCCATTCTCCTTCAGTTCGAGCATTTTTTTTTGTACTCTGCAACCCTTATTTTTGTATGCTTTCTTTGAATTCTTCTTCTCTCTTGGTATGGCATGTTCTTCGTGATTATGCTTGATCTCTCGTGTTGATTCTCCAACCGATATGCCTTTTTCATTTATCACGCTTCAATATCTCTTCAGTATCAACTTCTATATATTCGTGAGTAGGTTCTTTGTTTTCATGAATCTCCTATTCTTCACCACTAGATCCGTCACCTTCATTCATTGCTTGTAGATCTTGATTGTGAGTGGTATATGCAAAAAATTGAAAGACCAATGGAATTTAGGCTTTTGGTTTTGTACGTCTCACTTCTCCCCTAGATTCCTTTTTTCTTGGCAAAGGGTTGTCCCAAGCTAGTATCTCTTCTTCCATCATTTTTTGCAATTCCACAAACTCGTCATGATCTTCTTTTTATTTCCTAATTTCATACTCCTTGTTCAACTCCTTATCTACTTCTTCCATAAAGAAAACTTCATCATTATTATGCTTCAAAGTTACAGACTTTTTCTTGATTCTGAAGGTTATTTTTTCATTTTCAACTTGTAACGTAAGCTTGGAATCATGGATATCTACCAAGGCATGAACAGTACTTAGCAAAGGTCAACCAAGAATGATTAGAAAGTCCTCATCCTCCTTCATAGCAAGAACAACCAAATCTATCGGAATACGAAATTCCTAACCTTCACTAATAATTCTTCAACAATCCCTTGAGGGTGGGCGATTGATTGGTCCCCCATGTGAATAGTCATTCTAGTAGTCTTTATTTTTGGTAAATTAAACTTTTGGTAGAATGAAAATGGAATGAAATTTATTTTAGCTCCCGAATCGGATAGCACATTCATTTTTGTTGCATTTTCGGATTCACATGGTATCGTCAATCGGCCCGGATCTCCCATTTTCGTAGGTAGTCCTTCCCTTACTACTGCCAAACACTATTCATTAAGGACAACCTCAGACACCTTCTCCAATTCCTTTTGATTAACAATAAGGTCCTTAAGGAACTTTGTGTATTCCACGACTTTTTCAATTGCCTCGATGAAGGGCGTGGGAGGCGTGTTAATCATGATTCTCTTCACTTGCTCCATAAATATCTTGTGCTCCTGCTCCAACGGTTTCAGCCTTGATCGATATGGGTAATGAAGTGGAAACTAATATGGCTTAACATGTGGCATTTTAGAGTTTTCGTGTAGTTGCGTAGCATCATACAACTGAGCATATCAGTTTTTCTTTTCTTCATCCGCTTCTTTCAGCTGTTGATCATGGTGCTTCGTAGGCCATAGCTATTTCAAGGATAACCAGAGGCTCAATAATAGCTCTTTCTCTAATAAATATTTACATCACATGTGGTTGAGGTTTTGGTTCATAATTATTAGTAAGTAAATGCTATTGTACAAGTTTTAAAAATTGTTAAACTTGAGTCTCTATGTTCGATATGGTTTCTTGTTGATTTCTCAATGTCACATCAGTTGCATAATGACTTTTCTCACTAGCTTCCATAAACCTAGCTAATACCGACTCGATATCAGGTTTTTTTTCTCGACTGGTGCTTTCTCTCTTTGGTAAAACCCTCGCCCTTGTTGTCAGTTTTTCTTATCTTTTTCTTTCCTATAATCTTCATAGGGTTTCCATTCCTTTTTAGGCTTTCTCCAATCTTCATCATAACGATCACCACTTCAACAACACACTTGTACTTTCCTCTTACCATTATCATCTAAATCATAATCCTTGGTTAGATGTGGCTTGTGACAGTTCACACCCAACTTGTATAGCGTGAATGGACTATCCCATATTCATGATCTTTCTATCCATTGCATCTAGCTTTGCAATAATTGAAGCAACATTTTCTTTTCCTCTGCATCCATTAGCTTCTCCTCTAATGAGATCATCGCGAGGGTTGTGATATTCTATTAAGTGCTTGGAAAATTCTTCTATTCAGGCCTTGTTGGTTGTTAGATCCTTATTTATCATTGCTCCTTGAGAATACAGCAGTTGGCGAGTGCACACCCTTGATCCCATTGTAAAAGGTGGAGATTTCTTGTTTCACTTTTAGATCATGTCGTAGACAATTATGAAGTAATCCATTGTAACGTTCCCACACTTCAGCGTCATGTATTACTGAAACGAAACAAGAAAAATAATGTGTAATAAGAACAAAAAATAAAAGAAAAAGTAAAAAGTAAAGTCATCAGTTTCCACGCCGTGGCAAGTGGGATGCCACGCCATGGGAGCTAATTAAATAGAAAATGAAAACACATAATAAAATGAGCTTTTCTCTGTTTTTACCCGACAAAATGGATCGATTAACTAATAGCAATTAAATGAAAACTAAAACAAACTATTCCTCAGCAACGACACAAAAAAATCGATGTGCTTTGTATATTTATTAAAAATCCTTAAATTTATAATCCTCATTATTGGTGTAACGTCCCAAAAATACTTCATAAAAATTTGTTTTTAAATCAACCAAAACACTCATTCATTACTTCCAGAAAAAGAGATAGTATCAAAAGAATTTCCAATAACATCAGAGTAATAAAAAAAATCATAATTATGAAATCTTATGTGGATGCGATGCAATCATGTTGGACACTTCCCCTTGGAACCAGAAGTACCTGAAATAATTAAACCATAATACCGTAAGCACAATGCTTAGTGTTTTCCCCCAAAATACTACATACCGTAACATAACATTGGGCTCGCCCAACATAATGTACCCTGCCTATCATATTGGGCCCTGCCCAACATAATGGTCCCCGACCAACATAACGGGCCCCACCCAGCCTGACGGGCCACACCCAATATACATGCGAGTGTCACAAAGACAATCTAGCACTCTACGTAGTATAGTGAGAAAACTTACCTGACTGCATTGTCAACAGCTAGACAACTCACATAGCCATGAACTAGGTACTACACCCCACCTACTAAATCACACAAGGTAAACCCTTAGTATACCTTCTAAAAACTAGCATTTTACCAAAAGTCAATCCTAGTAAAAAGCTAACGGTCAAAGTCCACATGAGTTGACCTCTACGTCGTGGTTATCCTTTAACCATGTCGTGGGACCTTTTAGACAAAACAATTGTGGTCGGGCCAACCACCACGCCATTGAAAGCATGGTACCACGTCATGGGAAATGGACAAAAACAACTTAATATTTTAAGCTCTCTTCTAGTTAAGCCAAGAGCTCCAAAGCTCAGATCTAATTCTCCTCAAGGTCTAGATGAATAAAGTTTTAAACTTTATTTAGTGATACAACCCAATAAGTCATGGTCTACATTCCTAAGCTCTTAATGGTTGCACTAATTGCATGTACACTACCCTAATTCATGCAAGTCCACTTTGTAACCAACACCATGGTTTAGAAGTAAGATAATGCACTCAAATGCTCTAGAGTTCTCCAAACTCCAAGGACAAGAAAATTTGGGACTAAAAGCGCATAAAACGACCTAATATGAGATCTAGATATATAATGGAAAAGGTTAAGACTTTATACATTCTTAAGGTTACCAATGAGATATAGATGCTAGATCTAAGTCAAACCCAAACTTCCAATCCACAAGATGGGATCCTTTTTCTTCCAAGCTTCAAAAAATGGCTTCAAACTCTCATAATACACATAAAGAGGCTAAGATTCGTGTGAGGGGTCATTTCCACTGGGTGGAAGCTGCCACATGAGGCAGCCCTAAAAGCTAGGACCTTTAAATAGAGCATAAACTTCGAAATATAGGGTTTTAAACCCTAGCCAATGTTAGGTCATGGCCTAGAGCATGCCACATCATGAAGGTTCAAAAATGCCCATCTAACCCCAACTGTCACGCCGTTGTTATTCCATCTCGACGCCGTTACCTAGGTAAAATCTCAAAACCCAATGAACCAAATTAAATTCAAAAGAACCATACTAGGAAACGGGTGTTACAATTATCCCCAACTAGAATCAAATTTCTTCATCGAAATTTCCTGCTACAAATAACTCATGATAATGATCCCTTATTTCATTTTTAGGTTCCCAAGTCCGTCTGGAACCCTTCCGGTGTTGCCATTGTACCTTCACCTAATTGACTACCTTGTTGCGCAAGGTCTTCATCCTCCTATCTAGGATCGCAACCGATCTCTGCATGTAATTCAGGCGATTATCAACATGAGTGTCCTTCAAGGGAGCCACTATGGAATCATCAGTCAAACACTTCCGTAACTAAGAGACATGAGCGGTGTTGTGAATCTAGATAAGCTCAACATGTAACTTTAATCGGTATGCAACCTTGCCTACTCGGGTGATAACTCTAAATGGGCCAATAAATATAGGGTCTTACTTGCCTCGATTCCAAAACCAAATGAAACCTTTCCAAGGTGACACCTTCAAAAGCACATGGTCTCCCACCTGAAACTGAAGGTCAAAGCGACGTCAGTCAACATGATTCTTCTGCCTGCTCTACACGGTATAAACAGCCTATCCCGTACCTGCTTAATCAACGCAGTATTTTTGACCACCACTTTAGTGCTCCCCTTCACTCGCTCCAGCAAATCAAAATCCGACACCTCATCCCATAAAGTAGCTCAAAGGGAGGCACACGGATGCTCGCATGCTAACTGTTGTTGTAGGAGAACTCATCCAAAAGAAGGTAGGTATTCCAAATCCCACAAAAATCCAACAGGCATGTTTGCATCATATCCTTAAGGATCTGAATAGTCCCCTCACTTTGTCGATCATTCTGTGGGTAGTAAGTAGTACTGAAAAGTAAGTAGGTACCCAATTCCTTGTGGAACTTCCTCTAGAATCGGGAAGTGAAACGAACATCAAGATCTAATAACACCAAGACTGGAACCCCACATAGTGCAACCACCTCCTTTATGTAGATCTAAGCTAACTTTTTCGATTATGAACTCTTTTGAACCAGGATTAAGTGGGTGCTTTTGGTCAACCTGTCGACAATAACCTAGATAGAATCAACCCCACATGCCGTCCTTGGCAACTTTGTGATAAAATACATAATTATCTCCTTCCATTTCCAAATGGTAATGCGTAATGGCTACAACTTTTCATGGGGTCTCTGATGTTTGGACTTATATTTTCAGAAAATTAAGCACCAATCTGGGTACCATGTTGTCTCCCTCTTCATAAAGGGCCACTAATAGCCTAGTCATACGTCTCTATACATCTTTGTGGCCCCCGAAATTATCGAAAACTTCGACTTGTCTGCTTCCTCCAACAAAGTCTGCCTAACACCATTAAAATCCAAAACCTAAACCCTGCCGCACTGAGTTAATAACCCGTGACTATCTTTGAAAAACAATGGAATATGACACCTGGTCCTCTATTCCTCCCAATTCTCCATCTTCAACCATCAACCTGCATCCCCTTGATCAAATATAACAAGGATGAAGTGATATTCATCCTCAAGCATAGGTCTCGAATAGTGATACCGGTTACCTTGTGACTCAAAGCATAGGTCACCATATTGGCCTTCCTAGGATGATACATGATCTAACAATCATAATCCTTCACCACATCTAACCATCTATACTGCCTCATATTCAGGTTCAGCTGATCCATCAAATATTTCAGACTCTTGTGGTCCATGTTGATAATACACTAGACCTGTATGAATAATGTCTCCAAATATTAAGGGCGAAAACCACCGCCCCCAGCTCCAGGTCATGAGTAGGATAATTCGATTTTTTAGTTACCTTGAAGCATAAGCAATCACTAGACCTCTCTGTATAAGAACCAAACCCAATACCATAATTGACATGTTGCAATGGACCACAAAGTCATCAATACCCTCAGGAAGGGTTAATATTGGAGCAATACATAACCTTTGCCTTAGAGTCCCAAATGCCGCCTTCTGATCATGCCCCCACAAAAAAGTAATATTCTTCTTCGTCAATAAGGTCAAAGGAACATCAATGTTATAGAAAAACTAAATAAATCTCCAGTAATAACTTGCTAACCTAAGGAAACTTTGAATCTCAGATGGTGATCTCGGGACCTCCCATCAAATCACTGTGTCAATATTGGCTAGTCAACTAATATACCATCTTGGTTGATGATCTGTCCCAAGAACTACCCTCATGAAACCAAAACTCATACTTGGAGAGCTTGGCATAAAACCTCTCCCTTTTTAAAGTCTCCATGACCTCTCGTAGGTGCTCTTCATCCTGTTCCTTGGTTTTAAAATAGACGTGTAGCATCCCGGGATCAGGTATATATCTTTGGCCCTTCATCTTTCCTTAAGTTTTCAAACATGGTCCTTGAGAAGATTATGTGATAATCGAGTATGCTGGGCGTACATGAGTGTACGCTACGCGTACTCGTGAGCGTGTTCTTGACACGGAGGTCGCCCAGTACACTGGGCATACCATAGGGTACGATGGGCGTATTAGGCTTAGAATGAAACCATAATTGCTAGCCAGCTCCCTATTTAAAGAACATGATGGCCTCATTTCTGGCCACCATTCCTAGACACCAAACCTTCCTAACCCTAAATCTTCATCCTTGTAGCTGGAGAGTGCATCTAGGAGCTTGTGAGTGGATCTTTATGTTTTTGAGGTGAAGAAAGAGCTTGGAGAAGAAGGAGTGAGAGCCCTAGGAGTTTGGATATGAGCTTTGCTACATCAGAAGCTTCATAAAAAGGTATAAAGCTCCATGCTTTCTGAATCTTTGTCTTAGTTCTTCCTTTTGGAGTATTTAGGGTTTTTAGTCCTAAAGGTGGAGACTTTATGAGTAAAGGAGCTCCCTAGACCTTGATCTACCCCTTTTCAGTGTATATGGTGATATTGAGCCATAAAGATCCAATCTTGGACGTTAAGAATGAGCCATGCATGAGTTAAGAACTTAATAAGGAAATGGGATGGGTCTTTTGAGTGTTGGTGACCTTTACAACCATGCAAAGGCGTAAAGTCACTGGCTTTATGGGTTAAGAGTCTTTAGGGTGATCAGATCTGCAATTTAAGCTTGTGTCTTAACTGATTAAGACCAAAATCGTGAGGAGTGTGAAACTGGGGTGTATGCTGGGCGTAATCCCGGTACGCGCAGCGTAGTGATCAAGCATTCCCGATAACTTCACGGTGGCTGAGTACGCCCGACGTATAGAGCTGGTACGTGCATCGTACTCCCTGCCGTTGAATTTCTGTTGACTTTTAGTCTTTGGTCATCTTGAGTACCATAGAGTCCATGGAGGGGTAAAATGGTCTTTTACCCATCTGTGAGTGCATGGAGTGGTTAGTCTAGCCTTTTAAGAGTCGTTATTAATTAGAGATGATTATTGTGTGTGATTAGGCGGGGGCTAGAGCAGTGTTTTGAGTTTGAGATTTACATGAGTTTTTCCCGAGGTGAGTCTTCTCACTATACGTTACCTAGAGTGGTGATTATGTGTGATCGGAAGGTCTTATGTGCTTATAAGTGTTATATGATATATGTTCTATGTGATATGTATATGTTTGTATGGTTTGGACCGGAAGGTCAACATGGATTGGACTGGAAGGTCAATAGAGTTAGGATTGGAAGGTCATCATGGTAGGACCGGATGGTCTACCCAAGTTGTGGGACCGGAAGGTCCCACTGAGACACATTGACCGGAAGGTCTCGTTGAGTTATAGCCCCGAGTGGCTAATTACATGTGCATGGTAATTTGGGGAACTTACTAAGCTTTATGCTTACCGTGTTATGTGTAATGTGTTTCAGGTAGTTCCGAGGATCGCGGGAAGGCCCGGACTTGATTGTACACATACTCGCTTGGGACACATGTATTGGAGGATCCTGGCTTTTGTGATAAACAACTTTTGATAATAAATTGTATCAATTTTGATACTTGAGATTTTTGGGAAATATGACATGCGATTTTTATATGAAAAATGAAAATTTTGTTTTGAAAATTTGGATGTTACAAGTTGGTATCAGAGTCTTGGTTTGATGGATTCCGATACACCTTCAGGTATGTTTGGTCTCAAACTGAGGATTTGAGAGATGTTTTCAAAGGAAGCGATTTTCTAAATACGAGTAAAAGCTTTAAAAGAAAGGAGCAGTGTGTACGATAAGCCAGCGCCCGAACGGTGATTTTCCAAATTACCCTTACATTGTGTATTATGAGATATGTTATGCATGCTAGAAAGTAGACTGGGTATTTCATATTCTAGGACTAGAGTGGCTTGATTTGTGATGCCTTAGTATAGGAATTACTGCTGCTGTGAAGATTATGTGGGTACAAGTAGGTAGCAGAGAAGAGATTATGAGGGGCCTACTAGAGAGTAGCCTGTGTTCTGAGAGTCATAGAGTACTTGTGATCTGGGATCATAGGAGGAGGACTTGGGGTGAATGCGAATGCGGTGTGGAAGGTAGTATTGGGCCCATACTACTGGAAACACTAGATTAGTGAGCAGCCCAAGTAAGAATCCTTTGGATGCTGAGGAATCTGTAGGGTCGGGTGATCGAGTGTGGGTATACTCGATCGAGTCTTTGATTATTTTGTGTTGTATTTCAGAGGCATCATTGTGGGAACGCGCCACAACCCAGAAGGCAGTGGTACGATTGGTACCAGTGACGAGGAGATTCGTAGGATGATCCATGAGGAGGTGGCCGCAACCATTAGAACTGAGATACCGGAGATGTTTGGATCTATCAGGACCAAGTTGATTGAGACATTTGACGAGCGATATGCCGGTCTTACCGAGGCTGCTGCTGCTGCAGCCACTGCAGTTGTCGCCGTTGCTAGGCCACAGAGGGTGACTCGTTACTGTATCGGGAGTTCAGCAACACGAAGCCACCAGAGTTTGATGGGACACAGAATCTGATTGCCGCGATGAGATGGATTTCTAACATTGAGGGATGCTTCTACACTTGTTCCTGTCTGGAGCACTTGAGAGTACGGTTCGCGTTGAACCAACTTTTCTTGGGAGCGAAGAATTGGTGGAAGTTTTTGACAACTCATTTCACCCCTCCAGAGCATGCTGTAGTGACATGGGAGATGTTTACTGCTATGTTACGAGACGAGTATGTTCCCTCGGTAGAAAGGGAACGGTTGGCCCAGGGGTTCCTGTCCCTCAAGCAGAGGACAAATTCAGTGATAGTCATCATAAGGATGTTTCATGAGAGGCCAATGTTCTGCCCTGAGCATGTGTCGACTGAGCAGACACGTATGAGCCGCTATCTGAGTATCCTGAGGAGGGACATCCGCGAGTTCGTGGCGAACTCGTCTTACCGGACATTTTCCGAGCTTCAGGCAAATGCCCGAAAGAGGGAGATCGAGCTGGAGACTCAGGCTAGGGAGGAGGCGGAGTCTCACGGGGGGGGGGGATTGGCAGCCGAAACAGTCTCAGCCGGCAGCCAAGCGGGCAAAGCCCGCCGATTCGAGATCCGAAGGTTAGAAGGGCCGCACTTGTGGGAAGTGCAGCTTGAGTCATGAGGGGACCTATCGAGTAGGCTCTTGCTACAAGTGTGGCAAGGAAGGGCACAAAGCCATGGATTGCCCCAAGGGATTCACAATCTGCTTTCACTGCAACCAGACCGGCCATAAAAGGTTGAATGTCCATTGCTTGCCCAGGGATTGGCACAGGGATCTACGCCTGCTGCCTTGCGCGTTACTGATAGTCGGCAGGTGAAGGCTAAGGCTTCGAAAGCCCGTGGCAGAGCATTTCAGTTGACGGCAGAGGATGTCCGTGCAACACCTGACGTTGTGGCCGGTATGTGTTCCTTTATTATCCTATTTATGTTAATTTGTGCTTATTATTTCGTATGCATAGGTACTTTTCTTGTGAATTGTGTACCTGCGTTGGTGTTATTTGACTCGGGTGCGAGTTGATCCTTTGTATCGCTAGCGTTAATCGTCACATCAACATCCGAAAAGAGGCGTTGAGCCGATATCTGAGAGTTCCCATAGCCGATGAGCGGGCGGTGTTTGCTACTGATGTGATCCGAGGATGTGACTTGTGTACCTGCGTTGGTGTTATTTGACTCGGGTGCGAGTTGATCCTTTGTATCACTAGCGTTAATCATCACATCAACATCCAAAAAGAGGCGTTGAGCCGATATCTGAGAGTTCCCATAGCCGATGAACGGGTGGTGTTTGCTACTGATGTGATCCGAGGATGTGTACTCGAGACTTTTGGTATGGAGTTTCTGATAGATCTGGTTCCAATCACTATGGGTGATGTATGTGTCATTATGGGCATGGATTGGTTGAGCCGATTCGGAGTAGTGATCGAGTGTGAGCATCAGTTGGTGACCATATGAGACCCTAGTGGGGAGTGCCTATGGTGTACGGCGAGGGTACCCGATCCATGTCAGCATTTTGCTCAGCTGCCTGAGCGAGATAGAGTTTGCACCAGGGTTGCATGGGTTTTCTAGCGTATGTGGCAGATACGTGGGTTGCTACAGAGAGACCGAGTTCTATCACTGAGGTTCCGATAGTGAGTGAGTTCCAGGATTTTTTCCCCGAGGAATTACCGGGTGTGCCTCCCGAGAGATAGGTGGAGTTCCGTATTGATTTGTTTCCGGGGGTGGCGCCTATCGCCAAGGCACCTTATCACCTAGTGCTGCTAGAGATGCAAGTGCTATGCTCGCAACTTCAGGAGCTGTTGGGAAAGGGATTCATCTGACCGAGTTGCTCGCCGTAGGGAGCACCGATCCTTTTTATTTAAGAAAAAGGATGGTTCACACCGGATGTGTATTTATTACCGAGAGTTGATGTCACACCCCCGAACCGTCAGGAAAACAATGGCGGAAACGTCCTGTAGCGGGTGACGTCATGCATAGTATCACAACCATTGTACATAGTAAGCATAGTAAACACAACCAATACATTACCATATGATTATTTAAAACTATTTTAAAACATTAAAAACATAGTTTATGTACATCAGTATATGCAAAAGTAAAGACGAGACTTCTACATACTCCGTCTTCTCCAAAAATGGGTGAGGTACCTGTCTAACGTTGACCTGAGAATACAAGCAGTTTGAAAGAATATCAGCATAAAGTTGGTGAGTTCATAACCATGTTTTTGTAATGAAAACTGGTCACTAAATTTGTGAAAATACTTCATTTTCATTAATGGTCAATGTCGTTAGTATCGAAAACCATTGTTACCGAGTTCTGAAATACGTATGCATGTTTTCCAAGAAAATCCAACATTTTTAACATGTTTGTTAGTTTCTGTATAAAAATTACGTTCCGTTTGAAAACCTTGGTTACCACCAGCATGTATGATTTGTTCGAAAACCTTGGCTATCACTAGTAAGTATAGTAGTTTTATTACTTAAAATAAAACTATATAAGAAAGGAATCCCGTAAACCAAGGTTAGTTTATACATATTGTGAGTCGTATAACCTTGCTAATTTGACCCATGACCTCCTTGACGTTCTTCAGGCATCTTACGATTTCAAAATTTGTCACCCCAGGCGTGCCCGCCTAACTGTAGCTAACAGTTCAGGTGTGGGATTGTCAGTCGCGAATAGATCTATTTACAAATGTCACGCTCTCCCTCCAGGAGACTCTGGTTATACTACTAGAGAGGATTTATTGGTACCCCAAGGGGCATAAAGAAGATGAGTCTCATAATCTTGTATTACTAGTTTACGTGTTGTTCATTTGTTCTTGAGTTTGAAATCATTTGCAACGGGTAGAGTATAAATAATTATACAAAAAATAATTATATAGCAAAATACTCTAGTTTGTATTCGTAGTAATGGATAAACCAAATTTGACATGGTTTATATGTTTGACTTTGCATGAAGTTGAATATGTAAGACTGGTACTGAAATCCCAAACTATACCTATTATAGTTTGAATGGTTTGTTAAGTTCCAGTATTGTTTTGAAAACTATGCAATTATGTTTAGAAAGCGTCCATTATGCTCCGCATATTACAAAAGGGATAAATGTATCTAAATGTTTGATAGAAAACCGTTGTAATTGCATCAGTTTTTAAGTTATGAAAATCTTTATGATTAGCTTGTATTCCTCCCCCCCCCCCTGAAAACATGGAAAACTCAGAAAAGTGTAGGGGTATGAACTCACCGCTTGATGTAGGATCTGGGAGTATGACTGGTTACGAATGTTGAGTGTCAACCGATGTTTCTTACGCAAGTGGGTCCTATTAACATGTGATTACACATTTGTGTGTTAGAGTTAGGGTGTTTCATGACTAAACATGATGTGAAAATCACCCTAGAGACTTGGAAATGCTTGTCGGGACTCTATATGATCATGTAAGGGAACTGTACTGCCATTTAAGTGAGTGTGCGGCCAGGGTGTGTGACCAGACTATCTGTGTGGCTACACACAAGAGTATATAGTTTACAGAGGAAGTGTGCGGCCTTACACAGGAGCGTGCAGCCGTAGACTCCTCATTTGTGCCCGAAATGACGATTTTTGAGGTGTTCTAGTGCTGATACCAAGTTCAACTAGCAAATGGAGGCCAAACTCTTCATTTTGGAGAGTTTTAGTGTGAATGCGGCCACCTTATGAAGGTGTGTGGCCGTACACCTTCAAAGGATGAAGAACACGAAGAACACTATGAGTTTTAAGCTTAGATTCAGGTGTTTTACCAGTATAACAAGCTAGATGATGGAGTTCTTCTCGTTTTTGAGTCCCTTAGAGTTCTTATATGAGATTTTTAGAGAGAGAAAGTAGAGAGAGGATTAGAGTGCAGCCAAGAGGGAAACGAGTGAATGAAAGAGGTCATCCTCTATATATGGAGGAGAGTTTGCGGCTGGGGGAGGGTGTGCGGCTGTACACACCTCATTTGAGTGTGTGTGGCCTGATTTTCCTATCATATGACGTGTTGACTTGCTCCTAAACTCATCCTTGGCAGTACTCTCACTTAGAACACTTAAACGAACCCTTGAATGACGTTAAAAGATAACGAAATCACATTAAACATTGATATTGATGACTAATCATACAAGATAAAAGTTCCGGGTTGTCACATTATCCCCCCGATAGAGGGAATTTCGTCCCGAAATTCAAGAATATGAATACAAACCATGGATTTGAAAAGATGGGGGTACTTCTGTTTCATTGAGTCTTCAACCTCCCAAGTGAATTCAGGTCCTCGCTTGGCATTCCAGCGAACCTTCACTATCAAGATGTGGCTTTGTTTCGTATGTTTGACCTCCCGATCCATGATTTCGATTGGTTCTTCCACGAAGTTGAGGTTCTCGTTGATTTCGATCTCATCAAGAGGGATTATAAGGGTTTCATCGGATAGACACTTTTTAAGATTTGAGACGTGGAATACAGGATCGATGTTGCTAAGCTCTTTAGGTAATCGGAGTTTGTAGGCTACACGACCGATCCTAGCAAGGATCTCGAATGGTCCTATGTACCTTGGATTTACTTTTCCACGCTTTCCAAAGCGTATCATGCCTTTCCAGGGAGATACCTTCAACATAACACGAGCTCTTTTGTTTGCCTCTAGAGGCTTTCAATCGTTCTCGGATTTGAATGATCTTTTTGGTAGTTTCGCAGATGATTTCAGGGCCAGTGAGAGTACTGTCGGGGACTTGTCTCTTTGCTAGCTACGTGTCACCCACCTCGGCCCAGCACTGAGGGGATCTGCACTTGCGACCATAGAGGGCTTCGAACGGGGCAACCTTGATACTGGTGTGGTAACTATTGTTATAAGAGAACTCAACCAAGGGTAGATGAGTGTCCCATGACTTGCTGAAATCGATGACACATGCTCTCAACATGTCTTCCAAAGTATGGATGGTTCTCTCACTTTGCCCATCTGTCCGAGGATGATAAACTGTGCTCATGTCCAACTTAGTCCCAAGAGCCTTCTGCAGGGACTGCCAAAATCTCGAGGTAAACCTGCTATCTCGATCGAAGATAATGGACACATGTACACCGTGCAGTCGGACTATCTCTTGAATGTAAATTTGCGTGAGCCTTTCCATTTTGAACATTTCTTTAATCGGTAGGAACCGGGCGGATTTCGTCAATCGATCGACAATTAACCAAATGGTATCGTACCCACTCGGATATTTGGGTAATTTGGTAATGAAATCTATAGAAATCATCTCCCACTTCCACTCAGGTATCTCGGGCTGTTGGAGCATACCCGAGGGCTTCTGATATTCGACCTTCACCTTGGTGCAAGTCAGACACTTTCCCACGAAGGTAGCGATCTCAGGTTTCATGTTTGGCCACCAGTATAGTTTCTTGATATCAAGGTACATCTTATCTGAACCTGGATGAACGGAGTATCTAGTCTTGTGAGCTTTGTTCATAACAACCTCCCTGTAACCACCGAACTTTGGGGTCCAGATCCGGTCCATGAAATGATAGACTCCATCTCCCTTGACCTCAAGATTCTTATCCATTCCTCTCAACGCTTCATTTAACACGTTCTCTGGTTTTAGGGATTCTCACTGAGCCTCTCGGATTTGTATGGATAAGTGGGAATGGATGGTCATTGACAGTGTCTTCACTTTGCGTCATGAGCATTCCTACCGGCTAAGGGCATCTGCCTCCACATTGGCCTTACCGGGATGGTAGCGGATTTTGCACACATAATTGTTGAGCATCTCTACCCATCGCCGTTGTCTCATGTTTAAGTCTTTCTGATCGCAGATGTGTTGTAGGCTTTTATGGTAAGTGAAGACCGTGCACTTGGTCCCGTAGAGGTAATGTCTCCAGAACTTCAATGCGAAGACCACTGCTCCCAACTCTAAGTCATGAGTTGTATAATTGACTTTGTGCGTTTTCAGCTGTCTTGAGGCATAAGCAATAACTTTTCCTCGCTGCATGAGCACACAACCTAAGCCCTGGTTGGATGCATCACAGAAGACAACGAAGTCTTCCGTCCCTTCTGGCAATGATAAGATAGGTGCGCTGCATAGGGACTGCTTCAAGGTTTGGAACGTGGCATCTTGTTTTTCACTCCAACAAAAGGGTACGCCTTTCTGAGTCAGAGTGGTTAGGGGTTTGGCAATCCTAGAAAAATTCTGGATGAATCTACGATAATAGCCAGCAAGACCCAAGAATTGATGGATTTCTGTGGGTATCTTTGGTGCCGACCAGTTATCTATCGCCTTGATTTTGGACGGATCCACGTGTATGCCCCCCTTGCTTACCACGTGACCAAGGAAAGTTACTTTCCAAATCCATAATTCACACTTGGAGAATTTTGCGTATAGCTTTTCCGATCTTATAGTTTCCAACACTAATCTCAAGTGTTGTTTGTGATATTCCTCGCTTTTGGAATAGACAAGTATATCGTCAATGAACACAATAAAGAACTTGTCCAGAATGGAACGACACACCCGGTTCATCAGGTCCGTGAACACTGTCGGTGCGTTGGTTAGACCAAAGGGCATCACTACAAACTCGTAGTGACCATATCGAGTCCTAAAAGCTGTCTTAGGAACATTAGTCTCATGAACTTGTAGCTGATGGTACCCTGATCTAAGGTCTATTTTAGAGAAGTAACTGGCTCCTTAAGTTGATCGAAAAGGTCGTATATTTGAGGAAGAGGATAACGGTTTTTGACGGTCAGCTTGTTCAATTCACGGTAATCTATACACATCCAAAATGATCCATCCTTCTTTTTCATGAATAACACCGGCGTTCTTTAGGGTGAGGAACTCGGTCTGATGAATCCTTTGCTGAGTAGCTCATTAAGTTGGCTGGATAACTCTTGCATTTCTGCTGGCGCTAAGCGATATGGAGACTTGGTTACAGGGTTAGCTCCAGGAATTAAGTCGATGCGAAACTCGACTTGGCGTTCGGGAGGAATTCCTGGAATCTCTTCGGGAAAGACATCAGGAAAATTGCAGACTTCGGGGATGCTCTCGAGGTCTTTAACTTTGTGTTTCTCATTAATCACATGAGCTAGAAATGCATGGCACTCCTTTCGCAGAAGTTTTTGGACTTTGATGCATGAAATGATGCGGAGGTTGGAGGTAAGTTTCTCACCATAGATCATGAGGGTTTTGCCAGAGGGGAGATTAAGACGAATAGCTTTTTCATAACAAAGGATATCAACATGATTGGGGCTCAACCAATCCATGCCAATTATAACATCGAAGCTTTTTATGGAGACTGGCATAAGGTTGATGGGAAAAGAATGATCGTTGAGGGTAAGGGTGCAGCCTATGAATATATCGTTAGCATTCTCTATCTCACCATTAGCCATTTCGACGGTAAATTTTTCGGTTAGTGGTTGAGGTTTATGTTTAAGAAGATGCTTGAATGAATGGCTAACAAAACTTCTTTCTGCACCAGAATCGAAAAGGATGCATGCATAAGAGTTGTCAAGAAGGAACGTACTCGTGACAACGGTGGGATCGGCGACTACCTCCTCTTGCCCCGTTGTTAGAACTCTCCTGGTGTTGCTAGTCGTTGTTGTTTTGGGGCAGTTTCTCTTGAAATGCCCAACCTCACCACAACCATAACAGACTTGACTGTCACCTGCTCCGAATGTTTGATTGTTTGGTTGGGCTGATGCTCTGCCGTTTCGAGCAATGTGACCCTTCTTGCCACAGTTGTTGCAAAGCATTTCACGACATGGGCCGAGGATACGATGGTGGTAACTGCACTTGTTGCACCAAGGGAGGGTACCAGTATATCCACTGGTAGGTGCTTGAGCTGTAGGAGCGGCGACAGGAGTAGTAGCAGCGTGGACTGCCACAGTTTCTTGTTTCTTAGAGGATCCTTGCGAATTCTAACCCTTTCACTTGTTCCAGAATTTCTTTTGATTCTCACCACTCTCCTTTGCTGGTTCAGTAGTGGCTGTTACTTTATCCAGATCGGCCCCGTGATCTATGAGGGTCTGCGCCATGCACTTGGCACTGTCAAACGTGTTTCGCCTAGCATCCAAGAAATTCCCTTGAGTTGGGGGCGTCAATCCCCAAACATATCTGTCTGTCTTCATGCTTTCTAGGGTAACCATTCCCGGGAAAAGGAGTGCTAGGCCTTCAAACCTAGAAGTGTAGGTAGCAATATCGGAACCCTTCATCTTTAGGTTCCAGAGTTCGTGCTCTAATTTCTGCATTTCGCCCTGCAGGCAGTACTCAGCAAGCATGAGCTCTTTTAAGCTCTCCCAACCCATACCATTTGCTAGTGGCAGGGTTAGGGATTTGACTCGGCCATTCCACCAAGTCAATGCTTTGTCGGTGAAAGTGCAGGCGGCGAATTTCACCTTGTTTGCTTCTGAACAGGAACAAATTTCGAAGATAGACTCGATCTTCTCGAACCATCGAGTCATGGCAATAACACCTCCAGTGCCATCGAAAGATATGGGTTTCGCATTCCTGAAGTCTTTATAGGAACACTCTTTCTGGTGTCCCTGACCACCTTCCTGATTCTGGGGGTGGGTACCACCTCCTGGCCCGCCAGAGCCGCTAGGGTTCATCTGTGACATTGCGGCAACCACAGTGGCAGTAACAGCTGCCTAAAACATGACAGGATCGAACTGAGGAGGTGGTGGCGGAGGATTGTTGTTCTTTGAGTTGGGTTTTCTCCTTAGAGGCATCTCGTTCTGAAATGATTAGGAAGGAGAGGACGGTAAGTCCTCTGAGTTGAATCAAGAGATATGAAGTGAGGGATATTTCATTATGATAGATAGGTTATTCTACTATGCGATAATAAATAGGAAAATCTACCAATGCAAGAGAATTATTGCTAAAGGGAATGAGCAGTAACTCCCAAACACATGTTAGCCATGTCTCGAATGAATACTCTTATAGTATTTTATGTTTTGTTGGGACGATGACATGTTGTATGAATATTTGGTAAGTTTTAGGCCTGTTGTACACCACAGTCACTCCCAAACACATGTTGGCCATGTCTCGAATGAATATAGTTGATCAGGTTATATTGACCCTAGACATGACTACATAACTGCCCAGGTTTAACCGTAGTGCCCAACACTCATTTACTTTTGTTTTGTTCTACTTGTGGTTTCTGTTTCTGGTATATGGGTATTCTTTTATACTTCTTGTAAAATACTTATATTTTAAAGTATACTTTTAGTTCAGAGCACTTCGGTCCCTTGGTGCTTATAGTTGTATACCATGTAAGGTTCGGTATACTTAGTTCACTATAAATAAAAGCTCTGATACAAATCTTGTTGGATATAGTGTCTAAGCCCATAACTATATTTGGTATATACTTGACCCGACCCGGCATGGTCCATTTGGGTTGCACTTCACCCGAACAATTTATGGATAATATTTGGGAATAGTACAAGTTATGATTTATTAATATATTATAAGTTCTAATATATTAATATAAGATCATATTATTTAATTAGTAGTGATCTATAATTAATCTAGGATTAATTTAGTGATCAAAGATATTACTAATTAAATATGGGCTTCTATATTTATATAGTGTGGGCTTATGCTTATTTGGAATGGGCTAGGCTTGGATGGAGAAGTCCATGGATACTCCATGGAGCTTTAACCCATGGATCTCATGGAAATGAAGAGACATGTGTATTAGGGTTTACATGGATGTAACCCTAATCCACCACACTATATAAAGGAGGCTTTGGCTCTTGAAATTAAACTAGTTATAGTTAGTGAACACTAGTTGACACATGTTGAGGTGAGGGCCGATTTCAAGAGAAGTGTGACTATTCTCTCAAAGTTCCAAGTTTGTGGTGATTTGTGACTTTCATTTGAGGCATCCACATTATTGGTGCTAGGCTCTAAAACTCCAAGGAATCAACTACAACTACAAGGTAAGTGTTTCTACTAGCTTTATTTGATTCAAGTTCCCCATGCCATGCTAGTTAGGATATAAGCCTTGGAAAAATAATTATTTGCATGTATCTTAGACAAACATAGATCCAAGGTTTATTAGGGTTGCATGTACACTTAGGAAGTGTTAGAATGCTCAAAACCCATCAGTGGTATCAGAGCCTAGGTCTGTTTGTTTGATACTTGTGATTAAAAGTTGGAAAAAGTCGAAAAACTTGATGTCTGACGAATGGACTCGGCGAGTCCATGGGGGGACTCGTCGAGTTCACTTGTATCTTCAACCTACTCGGCGAGTAGGTTCATGCACTCGGCGAGTAGGGTCGACAGAGTGCAGATTTTCGACTTTAGTTGCTGGAAATGGATTGGAAACATTACCCTAAACTATTTTGGTACTTGAAAACTTGTTTTAGCTGGTGTAATGTTTTTGCTAATTCATTTACAACAACTAGTTATCAAAATTACAAAGTTTAATGTGATTTTGATTCTTGAAAGTGTTCATATTCATGTTCTTGTTCTTATGAAGTTTAGATGATCATAGGAATTATTTGTAACCTATGTGGTAGTTTAATTCTTGATCATAATGTGTTTTAATGGAGTCCATAACTTGTTCTCAAGTTATGGAAAACCAAAAGTCTCTTGGATTGAAAACCATTAAAAGAACACAAGAGTTAGAAAAATGAAGAGTCTTCATTTTATTACTCTATTAAACTCATAAGTTACAAGATATGAAAAGTTTTGAAAGTTTACAAAACTTGCCCTCAAGTTTTGGAACTAGTAAAGTTAAGTTAAAACTTTAGTTCCAACCCTTAGAATTTTAAAAGTTAAAATTCAACCCTTATACTTATATTATTATGATTTAATAATTATATATATATATATGTATAAGAACAAAGTCGTCTTACCGCTAGTACACCTCATTCACGAAGCCGGTCTATAAGGTGGGTATAAGGTTGTTGCCTATAAAATGGTGACTTAATGGGTGTCCACTCTCACCCACCGCTTGCTTGATTGGTGGAGGGTCGTTAGCCGAACGGGTAAGACAAGGACTTATAAATTCTCATTCAAAGTATGATGAATATTATAAAGTAACTAAACGTTTTATTAAATTCCCAATCTTAGTTACTTTAGGAAAAATGTGAATAAGGTGCTAATCCATAAAATTACACTTTACACTTTGTTTAAGTCGTTGGTGGAGCGTGTGTGGTTAACCGGCACACTAACTTAGACTTAACAAGGTAGGTAAAGGGTGACTTAAAGGTTTATTATAGTATCGATGGAGCGTGTGTGGTTTAACGGCACATCGATTGAGTGATAAACTTTAAAGGGTACCAAGTGATTTGCATGGTTACTTCACACCTCGTTTTGTGATCCTCGGCATCCCAGTCACAAAACCTGGAGGGCACACTCGAGATTGAAACATGCCTTTGAAAAGTTCATTGAATCTCAAAGAATCTAGGAATTTCTAAGAACCAATCAAAGCCTAATACTTAAATATTTCGGTTTTCGTGGTGGAAATTGGTGAATCGTCATTCACCTACCTTTCAAATATGGTATAGCTTAGATTACGGCATACCTCTTCTAAGTTATATTATATTGTGATTGGATCCTAGCCTTAATATTACATTTGGGTGTTTTATTAAGGACTCTCTTATATCTAAACTAATCTTGTTCTCTTCTTTTTAGATGTCTTCAAACAATGCGGCTTCTGGCTCTAACACTAATGGCTCCTTTACCCTTATGAACTTGTGTGGGAAAGTCACCTTTGATGGATCCAACTTCAATGAGTGGATCAGAAACATTAGGATGATTACCCGCTACGAGGACAAAGAATTTGTCCTTGACAAGGAGCTTAAGGAGATTGATGAGACCACTGCAACTCCTCAGGAGATCGCTGAATTTCGGGCACATGAAAGGGATGCTACGAAAGTGGCTTGCATCATGATGGCCACGATGACAGCGGAACTCCAAAAGTCTTATGAGGATTTCTACCCTTATGAAATGCACCAAGATTTGATGGAAAGATACCATCAAAGTGCAAGACAAGAGAGGTATGAAATCATCTGCTCCATGATAACAACCATGATGAAGGACGGGGAATCCGTCACGAGCCACATGCAGAAAATGCAAAGGTATGTGGATCGTTTGCTGAAGCTTAATGTGAACTTCCCTGAGGATCTTGCAATAGATATCATTTTGCACTCCTTACCATCGTGCTATGATCAATTCCGCATGACATATCACATGAATAAGGAAGAGGTCACACTCAGCAAACTTCAGGGACTTCTCAAGACCGCAGAATCAGGTCTTAAGGGGAAGTCGGTTGCTATCACTCCTACTCCAAACTCAACTCCGGTTTTGGCAATTGGGAAAAATCGATGGAGGAAGAGAAAGAGATCCTCGAAGGGTACCAAGGCTCGGACCCTTGATGGCTCTTCTTCAAGTGGAACCAAGAAAGGTTTCGTCACTCCTTCTTTTGACCCAAAAGAGGCTGAATGCTTCTATTGTCATGAAAAATCTCATTGGAAGCGGAACTGCCCAAAGTACCAGCAGGATGTGAAGGATGGGAAAGTCAAACCCAACCATGCAGGTACTTACACTATCATTTCTAATAACTCACCCCATTCTAAGTCTTGGGTCCTTGATACCGGTTGTGGTATTCATATTTGTTGTGACTTGCAGGGACTAAGAAGAAGTGAGAATGTGGAGCAAGGAAGAATAAACTTGATCATGGGGAATAGGAAAGCTTTACCTGTTACCAAGATCGGAGTTTATACTTTATCGCTAACTAGTGGGTTTAATTTAGATTTGAATAAGTGTTGTTATTCGCCAGGAATGGCAAGAAATATTATTTCCTTTCATGCTTTGTACAAACAAGGGTTTACCTTTTCATTTAATAATGAAGTTGGTTCTATATATGTTTTCTATAATAATGTTTTTTATTTTAAAGCATTACCTTGTGATGGTGTGTATGAAGCTGTATCTGTTGTAGATAACTTGGGAAATAATGTTTTGTGTATTGATTCTACTAATAATAATAACTTGGATAAAGCATCATTATGGCATTGTCGTCTTGGACATATAAGCAAGAAACGCATAGGCCAACTCCAAAAGGATGGAGTCTTGGAGTCGTTTGACCTAAAGTCAGATGATAGTTGCGAATCATGCTTACTTGGAAAAATGACAAAGTCACCCTTCACAGGCTCGTGTGAGAGGGGTGAAGGTTTTTTGGACCTTATACACACGGATGTGTGAGGACCATTCAAACATGTCACAAGGGATGCTAATCGTTATTATTTGACTTTTACTGATGATTACACTAGATATGGATGTGTCTACTTAATCAAGCATAAGTCAGAGACTTTCGAGAGGTTTAAGGAATTTAAACAGGAAGTTGAGAATCAATTGGGCAGGAACATTAAGATGCTTCGATCCGATCGAGGAGGTGAGTATCTTAGTTTAGAGTTCCTCGACTATCTTAGGGAATGTGGGATTGTCTCACAATTGACACCTCCCAGGACACCACAGTTGAATGTGAGGCCGAGAGGCGTAATCGAACCTTGTTGGATATGGTTCGTTCCATGATGAGTCGAGCTATGCTACCAATCTCATTCTGGGGGTATGCCTTAGAGACTGCCGCCCATATTCTTAATCTTTTCCCTACAAAGAAAGTTGCCAAAACTCCTCACGAGATATGGACTGGCAAAGTACCTAAGCTAGACCACATCAAGATTTGGGGTTGTGAGGCTTTCGTGAGACGCGAGACTCATGATAAGCTCGAACCTCGAAGCGAGAGGTGTATTTTCATCGGCTACCCACAACAATCCTTTGGTTACCTCTTCTACAGACCTAGTGACAATGTGGTCTTTGTAGCAAGAAGAGGAGTCTTTCGAGAGAGAGAATTTATAAGCCAAGGAGACAGTGGGAGGCAAATTGATCTTGAAGAAATTCAAGAATCAAGCGGTGAAGGAACTTCAAACACTAGCCCTCAACTTGAGGAGGAAACTCCTGTTGAGCCAGTTGATGAGCCTGTACCTCTAAGGCGTTCCACGAGAGTTAGGAATGCACCTGAGCATTACTATGGTTTCCATATTACTGCGGAAGGTGAGACACTTATTAGTGATGAGACACTAGTAGGTCTGGATGAACCTAACAGCTACATGGAAGCCATGGCAGGCCCTGAGGCTGCTAAATGGAAAGAGGCCATGGATAGCGAGATACAATCCATGTATGACAATCAAGTTTGGAACTTGGTTGAGAATGTACCTGGTCGTAAGACTGTAGGGTGCAAGTGGGTCTTCAAGAAGAAGACCAACATGGATGGTAAAGTACACACTTATAAGGCAAGACTGGTTGCAAAGGGCTTCTCTCAAATTCCTGGAGTGGACTATGATGACACCTTTTCTCCAGTAGCCAAGATTAAGTCTATTCGGGTTCTGTTAGCCATAGCTGCATTTCATGACTATGAAATATGGCAAATGGATGTCAAAACCGCTTTCCTTAATGGAAAGTTGGCTGAAGATGTTTACATGAGTCAGCCAGAGGGTTTTGTCAGCAACGAGAACCCTAATAGAGTGTGTAAACTCGAGAAATCCATTTATGGATTGAAACAGGCACCTCGCAGGTGGAATCTTTTCTTTGATGAGAAAGTCAAGGAATTTGGCTTTTCGAGGAGTGAAGATGAATCTTGCGTCTATATCAAGGCTAGTGGGAGCATAGTCAGTTTTTTTGGTACTGTATGTGGATGACATACTACTCATAGGAAATGACATCCCAACCCTGCAGGAAGTAAAGTCCTGGCTTGGGAAGTGTTTCGCTATGAAGGACCTTGGTGAAGTTGCCAATATCCTAGGGATAAAGATTTTGAGAAACAGGAGTAAAAGACTAATTGGACTTAGTCAAAGTACCTACTTGGACAAAGTGTTGAAAAGATTCAACATGCATAACTCCAAGAAAGGTGAGTTACCCATTCAGTGTAACGCTAGATTGAGTAAGACACAAAGCCCTAGTACTGAGGCTGAGATGGCAGAAATGAGTCGATTTCCTTTTGCTTCAGCTGTAGGATCGATCATGTATGCTATGACGTGTACTCGACCTGATGTAGCCTTTGCTTTGAGCATGGTTAGCAGGTATCAGGCGAACCCTGGAAAGGAACACTGGACTGCGGTAAAGAATATCCTCAAGTACCTGCAAAGGACTAAGGACTGGGTCCTTACCTTCGGTGGGAGTGATGACTTGAGAGTTGTAGGGTATAGTGATGCTAGTTTCCAAACTGATAGGGATAATTTCCGCTCTCAGTCAGGCTGGGTCTTTACCCTAAACGGAGGAGCAATTTCTTGGAAGAGTTCCAAGCAGGAGACAGTGGCTGATTCCACTTGTGAATCAGAGTATACAGCAGCAAGCGAGGCAGCAAAGGAGGCGATATGGCTAAAGAACTTCATCGGAGACCTTGGAGTTGTTCCAGCTATAAAAGAGCCAATGGATATTTTCTGTGACAGCAATAGTGCGGTTGCCTTAGCCAAGGAACCAAGGGATCACGGGAGATCCACACACATCGACAGAAAATACCATTTTATCAGACATCGAATTGAACAAGGACTCCTCATGGCAAAGAGGGTATCATCGGATGAGAACCCGGCAGATCCCCTCACGAAGGGACTGAGTAGGGTTAAGCATCTCCAACATGCTCAGAGCATAGGGCTGAAGGATGATATAAGTTTTAGTAGTTAGATAACCTAGAAATTTGTAAAGTGTAATTGACATTTGATGATGAATAAAAGGTGTTTTATTTATGAGTAAAGTGTTGCTAACTCTTGTCGATCTTTTACTATATTTCTTCTGCATGTTTTGACTTCCAGAATAATTATGTTTGGTATATCATATTATTCAAACCTCCACATTCGGTCATATGTCGGAAGTAGGTATGAATCAAGACTGTCATGATTGGTTGCAGAGGTCTAAGGTGTTGGACATGGCTACAACAATCATGAGTGCTCATAATTTCTGAGCATTGGACTCAACCCATGCTCACTGGAATCACTTCATGGAATTTTATCTCGAGTGATCGTGAGACGGTAATATCATATAAGTCTTCAAACCTAGAGATATGATTTGTTACTTACGAGTTGGTTATGCATTGATTGTACGTAAACGCATTGGTAACTCGATGTTATAAAACGTGCCTTTGTGTGTAATTCAATGAGTGGTAGAACAAACATATGAGTCGAAGTTTATCTGTTCCTTCTTGGATTAGAAGTTGATATCTGGGCCCTCGATGTTTTTGTTTTGACCTATGTACCGGGCCCAGTCAGAACTAAATTGATGTGTTCAGTTGAGTTCTATGTCAAACAAATCGGAAATCGGGAAACAAATGCTGGACAATAAGCAAGACAATGTTCCATGTGTTTGTCCGGCTGATATCTAGAACAGAGGATTATATGATCACTTATCTAAATGGCACGTTCTAGTTCAACAGAGTTTAAAGAGCTACGATTGCAGATCGGTTCCTGAAGTTATACTTGCAAATATAGTTACTAGACTTATCCAAGTGGGAGACTGTTGGATATAGTGTCTAAGCCCATAACTATATTTGGTATATACTTGACCCGACCTGGCATGGTCCATTTGGGTTGCACTTCACCCGAACAATTTATGGATAATATTTGAGAATAGTACAAGTTATGATTTATTAATATATTATAAGTTCTAATATATTAATATAAGATCATATTATTTAATTAGTAGTGATCTATAATTAATCTAGGATTAATTTAGTGATCAAAGATATTACTAATTAAATATGGGCTTCTATATTTATATAGTGTGGGCTTATGCTTATTTGGAATGGGCTAGGCTTGGATGGAGAAGTCCATGGATACTCCATGGAGCTTTAACCCATGGATCTCATGGAAATGAAGAGACATGGGTATTAGGGTTTACATGGATGTAACCCTAATCCACCACACTATACAAAGGAGGCTTTGGCTCTTGAAATTAAACTAGTTGTAGTTAGTGAACACTAGTTGACACATGTTGAGGTGAGGGCCGATTTCAAGAGAAGTGTGACTATTCTCTCAAAGTTCCAAGTTTGTGGTGATTTGTGACTTTCATTTGAGGCATCCACATTATTGGTGCTAGGCTCTAAAACTCCAAGGAATCAACTACAACTACAAGGTAAGTGTTTCTACTAGCTTTATTTGATTCAAGTTCCCCATGCCATGCTAGTTAGGATATAAGCCTTGGAAAAATAATTATTTGCATGTATCTTAGACAAACATAGATCCAAGGTTTATTAAGGTTGCATGTACACTTAGGAAGTGTTAGAATGCTCAAAACCCATCAAATCTGTCACACCCCCGAACCGTCAGGAAAACAACGGCGGAAACGTCCGGGAGCAGGTGACATCATGTATAGTATCACAACCATTGTACATAGTAAGCATAGTAAACGCAACCATTACATTACCATATGAATATTACAACTGTTTGAAAACATTGAAAACATAGTTTATGTACATCAGTATATGCAAAAGTAAAGACGAGACTTCTATATACTCCTTCTTCTCCAAAAGTGGGTGAGGTACCTGTCTAACGTTGACCTGAGAATACAAGCATTTTGAAAGAATATCAGCATAAAGCTGGTGAGTTCATAAGCATGTTGTTGTAATGAAAACTGGTCAATGAATTTGTGAAAATACTTCATTTTCATTAATGGTAAATGTCGTTAGTATCGAAAACCATTGTTACCAAGTTCTGAAATACGTATGCATGTTTTCCAAGAAAATCCAACATTTCTAACATGTTTGTTAGTTTCTGTATGAAAAGTACGTTCCGTTTGAAAACCCTGGTTACCACCAGCATGTAAGATTTCTTTGAAAACCCTGGCTATCACCAGTAAGAATAGTAGTTTTATTACTTATAATAAAACTATGGAAGAAAGGAATCCTGTAAACCAAGGTTAGTTTATACATATTGTGAGTCGTATAGCCATGCTAATTTGACCCGTGACCTCCTTGATGTTCTTCAGGTGTCGTACGATTTCAAAATTTGTCACCCCAGGCGTGCCCGCCTAACTGTAGCTAACAGTTTAGGTGTGGTATTGTCAGTCCCGAATAGATCTATTCACAAATTTCACACTCTCCCTCTTGGAGACTCTGGTTATACTACCGGAGAGGATTTATTGGTACCCTGAGGGGCATAACGAAGATGAGTCTCACAATCCTGTATTACTAGTTTACGTGTTGTTTAGTTGTTCTTGAGTTCAAAATCGTTTGCAACGGGTAGAGTATAAATAATTATACACAAAATAATTATTTAGCAAAATACTCTAGTTAGTATTCGTAGTAATGGATAAACCAAATCTGACATGGTTTATATGTCTGACTTTGCATGAAGTTGAATCTGTAAGACTGGTAATGAAATCCCAAACTATACCTATTATAGTTTGAATGGTTTGTTAAGTTCCGGTATTGTTTTGAAAACTATGCAATTATGTTTAGAAAGCGTCCCTTATGCTACGCATATTACAAAAGGGATAAAGGTATCTAAATGTTTGATAGAAAACCGTTATAATTGCACCAGTTTTTAAGTTATGAAAATCTTTATGATTAGCTTGTATCCCCCCCTCGCCCTGAAAACATGGAAACCTCAGAAAAGTGTAGGGGTATGAACTCACCGCTTGACGTAGGATCTGGGAGTATGACTGGTTACGAATGTTGAGTGTCAACCGACGTTTCGTATGCAAGTGGATCTTATTAACATGTGATGACACATATGTGTGTTAGAATTAGGCTATTTCATGATAGAGACTTGGAAATGCTTGTTGGGACTCTATATGATCAAGTAAGGGAAGTGTACTGCCATTTAAGTGAGTGTGTGGCCAGGGTGTGAGGCCAGACTATGTGTGCGGCTGCACACAAGAGTATGCGGTTGTACAGAGGGTGTGTGCGGTCGTACACAGGAGTGTGCGGCCGTACATTCCTTATTTGTGCCTGAAATGACGATTTTTGAGGTGTTCTAGTGCTAATACCATGTTCAACTAGCAAATAGAGGCCAAACTCTTCACTTTGGAGAGTTTTAGTGTGAATGCGGCCACCTTATGAAGGTGTGCGGCCGTACACCTTCAAAGGATGAAGAATGCGAAGAACACTATGAGTTTTAAGCTTAGATTCAGGTGTTTTACCAGTATAACAAGCTAGATGATGGAGTTCTTCACGTTTTTAAGGCCCTTAGAGTGTTCTTGTATGAGATTTTTAGAGAGGGAAAGTAGAGAGAGGATTAGAGTGTAGCCCAGAGGGAAAACAGTGAATGAAAGAGTTTCTCCTTTATATATGGAGGAAAGTGTGCGGCTGGGGGAGGGTGTGTTGCCGCACACCCATGTGTGCGGCCGTACACACCTCATTTCAGTGTGTATGGCCTGATTTTCCTATCATATGATGTGTTGACTTGCTCCTAAACTCATCCTTGGCTATACTCTCGCTTAGAACACTTAAACGAACCCTTGAACGACGTTAAAAGATAACGAAATCACATTAAACATTGATATTGATGACTAATCGTACAAGATAAAAGTTATGGGTTGTCACAGTTGAACAAGCTGACGGTCAAGAACCGTTATCCGCTACCGAGGATCGATGATTTGTTTGATTAGTTTTAGGGTGCGAGTTAGTTTTCTAATATTGACTTGAGATCTGGGTATCATCAAATGAGGGTGCATGAGGAAGATATTCAAAAGACAACATTTAGGACTCGTTATGGGCATTACCAGTTGGTGGTGATGCCTTTTGGGCTCACCAATGCAGCAGCAACGTTCATGGATCTCATGAACCGAGTATGCAGGCCTATGTTGGATCGATCGGTGATCGTGTTCATCGACGACATCTTGGTGTATTCGAGATCCAGAGAGCAACACAAGGAGCACCTTAGGGAGGTTTTGGGAGTTTTGAGGTCAGAGAGGCTATATGCCAAATTCTCCAAGTGTGATTTTTGGTTACGAGAGGTCTAGTTTCTTGCGCATTTCGTTAATCAGAATGGGATTCGGGTCGATCCGGACAGGATTGAGGCGGTTATGATATGGGAGGAGCCGAGATCCCCATCCGAGGTGAGGAGTTTTCTGGGGATAGACGGTTATTATCGGAGATTTATCAGATATTTCTCCAAGATTCTCGTTCCCCTCACCTAGTTGACCCGGAAGGGCGTTACTTTTATGTGGGGTCTCGAGCAGCAGACCTCATTTGAGACCCTTCGCCAGAGATTATGCGAAGCTCCCGTGTTAGCCCTTCCAGAGGGAATGGAGGATTTTGTGGTATATTGCAATGCATCTATTACAGGCATGGGTGCGGTACTAATACAGAGAAGGCATGTGATAGCATACGCATCGAGGCAGTTGAAGCCTCATGAGACGAGATATCCCACCCACGATCTCCAGCTGGGGGCGTTGGTGTTTGCCCTCAAGATCTGGCGAAACTATCTGTACGCGGTTCGGTTTACTATATACACGGACCACAAGAGTTTAGAGCATCTTATGGATCAGCCCAACCTTAACATGAGACAAAGGAGATGGTTGGATGTTGTGAAAGATTGTGACTGCGAGATCCTGTATCATCCGGGCAAGGCTAATGTGGTAGCCGACGCCCTGATCCCTGGAGTAGAGAATACCCCGATCCGAGACGTGTGCATGAAGATGACCGTGGTGACTCCAGTCTTAGATACCATTCGAGAGGCCCAGGCGGAGGCCGTGAGACTGGAAAACCGCAAGAGGGAGCGGGTAGTTGGGCAGGTGTCCGAGTTTGTGACGGACAACCAGGGGCTTATAACCTTTCAATGGAGGATTTGGGTGCCTTTATTAGGCGTAGCACGATGTGTACTGATGGAGGAGGCGAATAGATTGAGATTACCAATCCACCCTTGGGCTACTAAGATGTATTTGGATCTGAAAGGAGATTATTGGTGGCCTTGTATGAAGAGGGATGTTGCTTGGGTGGTCGAGAGGTGTCTGACCTGTCGTTGGGTTAAGGCCGAGTACCAAAGTTTTCATGGCAAGTTGCAGCCACTAAAGGTTCCTCAGTGGAAATGGGAACAAATTTCCATGGATTCTATCACCAAGTTGTTGAGGACCGCGTGGGCCGTTGACACAATTTGGGTGATTGTGGATCGGTTGACGAAGAGCGCTCACTTTCTGGCGATTAGTGAGAGCTCTTCTGCAAAGAGCCTGGCAGAGATATATGTGAGAGAGGTGGTAGCTCAGCATGGGGTTCCGATATCTATAGTGTCCGATCGGGAGGTGCATTTTACTTCCAGATTCTGGAGGAAGTTCCATGAGGAGTTGGGAATGCGATTGCATTTTAGTACATCCTACCACCCTCAGATAGACGGACAAAGTGAGCAGATGATTCAGACGCTCGAGGACATGCTTCGAGCATGTGTTTTCTTATAACAACAGCCACCATTCCAGTATCGGTATGCCTCCTTTTGAGCTTCTGTATGGGAGGAAGTATCGGACTCCCATTTGTTGGGGAGAAGTGGGGCAGCGAGTGATGGGTAGCACTGAGATAGTGCTCAAGACAACTGAGCAGATTCAGCAGGTCAGACAGAGGTTACTGACGGCCCAGAGTCGCCAGAAAAGTTATGCGGACAGGCAACGATCCGAGTTTGAGTTCCAGGTTGGAGATTTCGTTCTCCTGAAGGTATCCACGTGGAAGGGGGTGATCCGGTGTAGGAAGAGGGGCAAGCGGGGGCCCCAATACATCGGTCCCTTCAGGGTGACCGCTAGAGTGGGTAAGGTAGAATATCGTTTAGAGATACCTGAGGAGTTGGGTCAGATCCATGACACCTTCCAAGTATCCCAATCGAGGAAGTGTGTAGCTTATGAGACGACAGTGGTTCCACTGGAGGATATTCAGGTGAATGCGAGCCTAAATTACATCGAGAGACCTATCACAATTTTGGATCAGAAGATTATGGTTTTGAGGAACAAGGAAGTGTCTTTGGTTCAGGTCTAGTGGCAACATCGGAGGGGGTCCGAACTGACTTGGGAGCCAGAGTCGAAGATGCGTGAGCAGCATCTAGAATTATTTGAGGGGCACGACTTCGAGGGCGAAGTGTAATTCTAGTGAGGGAGAATTGTAACATCCTGGGATCAGGTATATATCTTTGGCCGTTCATCCTTCCTTAAGTTGTCAAACATGGTCCTTGAGAAGATTATGTGATAATCGAGTACGTTGGGTATACGTGAGTATACGCTGCGCGTACTCATGAGCGTGTTCTTGACGCGGAGGTCACCCAGTACGCTGGGCGTACTATAGGGTATGCTAGGTGTACTAGGCTCAGAATGAAACCATAATTGCTAGCAAGATCCCTATTTAAAGAACATGATGGCCTCATTTCTGGCCACCATTCCCAGACACGAAACCCGCCTAACCCTAAATCTTCTTCCTTGTAGCTGGAGAGTTCATCTAGGAACTTGTGAGTGGATCTTTGTGTTTTTGAGGTGAAGAAAGACCTTGTAGAAGAAGGAGTGAGAGCCCCAGGAGTTTGGATCTGAGCTTTGCTACGTGAGAAGCTTCACAAAAGGGTATAAAGCTCCATGCTTTCTAATTCTTTGTCTTGGTTCTTCCTTTTGGAGTATTTAGGGTTTTTAGTCCCAAAGGTGGAGACTTTATGAGTAAAGGAGCTCCATAGACCTTGATAACCCCTTTTCAGTGTATATGATGATATAGAGCCATAAAGATCCAATCTTGGACGTTAAGAACGAGCCATGCATGAGTGAAGAACTTAATAAGGAAAGAGGATGGGTGTTTTGAGTGTTAGTGACTTTTACATCCATGCAAATGTGTAAAGTCACTGACTTTATGGGTTAAGAGACTTTAGGGTGATCAGATCTACAATTTGAGCTTGTGTCTTAACTGATTAAGTCCAAAATCGTGAGGAGTGTGAAACTGGGGCGTATGCTGGGCGTAATCCCGGTACGTGTAGCGTAGTGATCAAGCATTCCCGATGACTTCACGGTGGCCGAGTATGCCCGACGTATAGAGCTGGTACGCGCATCGTACTCCCTGCCGTTGACTTTTTGTTGACTTTTAGTCTTTGGTCATCTTGAGGACTATGGAGTCCATTGAGGGGTATATCTGTGAGTGCATGGAGGGGTTAGTCTAGCCTTTTGAGAGCCATTATTAATTAGAGATGATTATTGTGTGTGATTAGGCGGAGGCTAGATCAGTGTTTCGAGTTCAAGATTTAACCGAGTTTTTCCTGAGGTGAGTCTTATCACTATACCTTACCTAGAGTGGTGATTATGTGTGACCGGAAAGTCTTATGTGCTTATAAGTGTTATGTGACATATGTTCTATGTGATATGTATATGTTTGTATGGTTTGGACCGGAAGGTCAACAAGGATTGGACCGGAAGGTCAACAGAGTTAGGACCGGAAGGTCCGGCTGAGATACATTGATCGGAAGGTCTCGTAGAGTTATAGCCCCGAGTTGCTAATTATATGTGCGTGGTATTTTGGGGAACTCAGTAAGCTTTATGCTTACCGTGTTATGTGGTATGTGTTTCAGGTAGTTTTGAGGATCGCAGGAAGCCCCCGGCTTGACTGTACACACACTCGCTTGGGTGACATGTATTGGAGGATCCTGGTTTTTGTGATAAACATCTTTACATAATAAATTGTATTAATGTTGATACTTGATATTTTTGGGAAATATGACATGCGATTTTTATATGCAAAAATGAATTCTTTTTTGAAAATTTGGGTGTTACTAGACCAAGATATCATCAATAAATACAATCACTAAGAAGTCATGCATCGGTCGACACACCCAGTTTAGGTGATACATGAACGTTGTCGATGGTTTAGTGATCCTGGATGGCATCTCCATAAACTCATATTGCTCATAACGAGTCTTAAAGCTTGTATTTTGTGCATCCTCATCCTAGGTTCTCATGTGATGATATCTAGACCTCAAATCAATATTGGAAAAAAGTATGCACCCTGAAGTTGATCAAATAAATCATCGATCCTTGGAAGTGGAAAAGGGTTCTTCACTGTCTGCTTACTCAACTGCTCGCAATTGATACAAATATGATACAACCCAACCTATTTCTGCATAATAAGAATCATTGCTCCCCATGGCGAACTGCTAGGCTTTATAAAACCCTTTTCAAATGGCTCCTATAACTTTGTGAACAACCCTACATCTCTGTAGGTTCTAAGCGGTACCATGCCTTGGCTATTAGGGTCGCAGCCATAACCAAATCAAGCTAAAACGCTAACAACTTCTCAGGAGGCACTCACAACAAATTCTTAAGAAACACTTATAGGAACCTTCGAAAAATAAGTACACTATCCATAATTTTCTTTTCTGCGATCCGAGTATTCATAACATATGCTAAAATCTAATGCACCCTTGCTGAAGGTAACTCAATAAATAGATGGTCCCCATTGAGTACTCTCACCATGAATAACTAGATCTCCTCCACATAGGGATTGAACTCTCATCAGTTGATGCACACAATCAATGATAGCTCCATTCTGACTCAACCAATCCATGCCCACAATGATATTTCTCCCTCATAGAGGAATACGGACCAAATTAATCAGATACCTCTCTCGGAATAACCCAATATTGTAAAACAAATGAACTCTCAGATCATTCATGATACGATCATCAACAATCTCCCCCTCAAATGGGTAATCCTAAGCTTTGGGAGAATCACCAAACTTCTTGCTAAACGTAAGAGACACAAAATATCGAGTAGCCCCCAAATTGACAAGAACATGAGTAGGCAACACATTAACTAACAACGTCGCTAAATATACATAGATAAAAATAAGCATGAATTAATTAAAGCATGAAAAATGAGATAGATACATACCAATAATGATATTTGGTGCAACTTGGGCCTCCTCGGCTGTCAACTCAAAAGTTCTGCTCATCACCATATCAGTATCTTCCTTGCCCTCACGTCCATCAGCAATCCTTAGCATAGATGGACCGAGTGCCCTCGTTTCTCCACCTAATAATATTGGGCAACCATCCTTCTTATGGCATGTCTGATTTTAATGGAAGGATATTGGTTGGTATTAACCTTCTTATGGCCTCGTTGCTCTCCAATTGCAATCCCTACTATAATGACCCGACTGTCTGCAATTAAAGCAGCTCCCTCTCTTCTCACGACAGCTCCCCTCGTGTGACCTCGCACACTTGGAAAAAAGGTCGTGACCTTGCTGGCCTCTCGATTCTGAATCAAAATCTCGGACCTCTTTACCAGGATCTCAGCTGCCTGAACTTGAGTTGGCTTCCGCTTCATTCGAAGCTCCAACTCAATCTCCCTATCTTGATTCCTATCTATCATGTCCTCTAATGTCGTACATCCTGAGCTGCTAATAAACTCCCTGATGTCATCCGTCATAATGTCATGATATATTGTCTTCTTTATCTCTTCATCTGTAACATACTGCAGAACCAGTAAAGCCCTCTCCCTAAATTTGGCGGTAATCTCCGCGATAGTCTCCTCTGACGAAGGTCCTAAAACTCCCTTGCCAGCTGTTGTAGCTCATTAGTAGGTGCAAACTTAGCTCTAAATAACATAACAAAATCAGTCCAAATCATGGCCTCCACAACCTTTGCTCTCACAGCATGACCAACCTCCTACCACCAGTCGCAAACACGATCCATCAGAAGGCAAGCTGAGAACCTCACCTTCGACCTCTCAGGGAAGAAACTTGCCTACTGAGTGCTCTGTATATCTATGATCTACCATCTGCTGGTGATCGGGTCCTTCTCCCAAAGAACTCTTGTAACATTCCCCTCTGGCACTAAGAACCTCACCTTCGACCTCTCAGGGAAGAAACTTGCCTACTGAGTGCTCTGTATATCTATGATCCACCATCTGCTGGTGATCGGGTCCTTCTCCCAAAGAACTCTTGTAACATTCCCCTCTGGCACGTATCACAATATTGTCCGCTTTGAGCCACTCGGCACGAGGACTTCCCAGGGGGTCACCCATCCTGGTACTACTCCCGCCCGAGCACGCTTAACTGCAGAGTTCTTATGGGATCTGCTGCCCTCACGGCTTTAAAACGCGTTGTGACAAGGAAGGTATCCACACCCTTATAAGGAGTGTTTAGTTCTCCTTCCAAGCCGATGTGGGATCAGGTCTAACCCACCTTCACCCCCCCCCCCCCCCCATTATAGGGTTCGACGTCCCCGTCGAACACATCGACCCGTGCCCTAGCTCTGATACCATTTGTAACATCCCCCTCTGGCACGTATCACAATATTCTCCGCTTTGGGCCACTCGACACGAGGACTTCCCAGAGGGTCACCCATCCTGGTACTACTCCCGCCCGAGCACGCTTAACTGTAGAGTTCTTATGGGATCTGCTGCCCTCACGGCTTAAAAACGCGTTGACAAGTAAGGTACCACACCCCTTATAAGGAGTGTTTAGTTCTCCTTCCAAGCCAATGTGGGATCAGATCTAACCCACTTTCAAAAGTGGGTTAGATCTGATCCCACATCGGCTGGGAAGGAGAACTAAGCATTCCTTATAAGGGGTGTGGATACCTTCCCTATAACAACGCGTTTTAAAGCCGTGAGGGTAGCAGATCCCATAAGAACTCTGCAGTTAAGCATGCTTGGGCGGGAGTAGTACCAGGATGGGTGACCCCCTGGGAAGTCCTCGTGCCGAGTGGCCCAAAGCGGACAATATTGTGATACGTGCCAGAGGGGGATGTTACAAATGGTATCAGAGCTAGGGCACGGGTCGATGTGTTCGACGGGGGCATCGAACCCTATAATGGGGGGTGAAAGTGGGTTAGATCTGATCCCACATCGGCTTGGAAGGAGAACGAAACATCTCCTTATAAGGGGTGTGGATACCTTCCTTATCACAACGCGTTTTAAAGCCATGAGGGCAGCAGATCCCATAAGAACTCTGCAGTTAAGCGTGCTCGGGCGGGAGTAGTACCAGGATGGGTGACCCCCTGGGAAGTCCTCGTGCCGAGTGGCCCAAAGGGGACAATATTGTGATACGTGCCAGAGGGGGTGTTACAACTCTAGTGCTCAACAAGCCTTCAAATCCCAAAATGAGAATGTTTGTGTCTCAAGGTGACCAGCTGCAATCTCTGCATGAAACTCCCCTAGGTGCTCATCTAAAATCTCCATGACCCCCTACATAATCCTACCGAACATCAAAAGAGTCACCTCCAAGATACCGCATGTGATCTCAGACATGATAAATTTGCATGTCCTCTCATCAATCGGATCAACATCAATGCCTGAACCGGAACCATAGCCAGAACATCGGGTAATCACCACCACACAGAAAGGCAACAATGAAAAAGATTAGAATATACCCAAAAAATTCCTCATGCTACAGGCTCCTTAGAATCTTTATGACTTTCCTTGATTTGAGTATTGATCCTGTGCTCCCAATAATATGGGCCTAATACTACCTTCCACACATATCCATACTATGCTCAAGAATCATCTTGAATCCCCTAAGTCACTTTACTATGGAGACTCTGATAAATCCTATGTTGAATATCATACATATCTCAGTACAACACTCCCTAGACTCTCTTAGGAATCCTCACTCCATTTTCGTCCGTATTACTAAGAACCTATAACAACATTGTTGGTTGCCTTACGCATGTAAATTATACACAATACATGATCTATTAGTCTGACGAATAAATAATTCTACCCTAAGCCCACATCCAAACTAGGAACAAGAAATAAGGCTAAATCAATCATTCTAAGGATATATGATCCTAATCATATACAATTTTTAAACATACATTTAACAATTAACTTTGTCTATCTAGACTCCAAGTAGCACATAAAATTCATCCCCCTAGGCCATAAGGCATCTCATATATCCGACAATTCTATCATGCAATTATTGAAGGTATCCTTAGCCTTATTCAAGCATGCAACTCACATAATAGCATACTAAAGCATAACATTCATTTATGAGTATTTTGGGAATCACTAACATGAGTTTGGCTTATTACACATATTGCACCCCTTTTGTTTGTAATACTCTCTTAGAAAATTTCATTTTCTTTCAAAACGATTTATCAACTACTCAGTTTGAGTTTAAACATACCGAAGAGTATGTCCAAATCCCTCAAACCAAGGCTCTGCTACCAACTTGTAACGTCCCAAAAATACTGGATATATATATATATATATATATATATATATATATATATATATATATATATATATACTAAAACATTCGTTAATTACTTCCAAAAATAGTGATTGTATAAAAAGTATTTCCTATAACATCAGAGCAGTAACAAAATCATAAGTATGAAATCGCCTGTGGATTTGATGCAATCATGACAGTCACTTCCCTTGAAACAGAAGTACCTAATATATTTTAACCACAAAACCATAAGCACAAAGCATAGTGAGTTCCCTTAAAATACCACATACCATACATAACATCGGGCCCCGCATAGCATACAAGCGTTACCTAAGATAACAGGATCCACCTAGCATATTACACCCCGCCTAACATAACGGGCCCTACCCTACATAACGGGATTCGTTTAACATAATGGGCCCCAAACAACATATCGCACCCTGCCCAACATACATGCAAGAGTCACAAAGATAATCTAGTACTCTACATACTATAGTGAGAAAACTCACCTCACAACATAGTCAACAACTAGACAACTCACACAGCTAAGAACCAGGTGCTAAACACCAGCTACCGAATGACACAATGTAAACCCTTAGTCTACCTTCTAGAAACTAGATTTTTTTACCACAAGTCAACCCTTGTCAATAGTCAACGGTCAAATTCAACATCATATGACTTCTACGGCATGGTCATCCTTTAGCCACATCATGGGTCCTTCTCGACAAAATAGTCATGACATAACGTTGTAGGAATTGGATAGAAAAAAACTTAATGGATTATGCTCTTATCCAATTAAACTGATATATGCCATTTTATGTATCTTTTTGGGTTGGTTTTATTAACCTTTTGCATCATATTTTATGGATTTGCATGTGAATTTTTTAAATAGTATTTATCTCATGTATTTTTGCTAGAATTCCCATATTGTTTATGTTTTTATGTCGTTTTCAGATACTTGGTGTGGAGTGGTACTTTGGGAGATACTTTGGATGCGTATTTGGAGCTTAATGTAGCTAAAGTACATAATGAACCGGGAAGTTCGGTTACATTCGCTGAAATTGAAGAGTTCGCATCTAAATGATGTATTTTATGAAAAATGCATTCTTTATTCTCAAAAATACAATCACATTTATGTATCGAAAAAATCTAGCTGGAGTCTTTTTAGCAAAAATGCGATCATGGAAACCTAAAAATGCGATTGCATTTCTCTCACGAAGTCTTAAAAAGTTCGAAAATTTTCATCAGTTTTTGAAGATCTAAAGGCTGTGGATCATCTCAATCAGTTAGATTAGTAAGATTAGTCATTTAGTTTCTCTTTTCATTAGTTTTAATTGTCTAGCTAAAAACCTAGTTTTCAGTTGTACAAAAGACTAGTACTTTTTATGTGATCATACGTCAGATTTGGTTTTCAATGTGTGATTCTATTTAGTAATTTTAATTTTGTGCTTAATGAATTTTTTATTTTGATTCTTGTTAACAAGTATCAGATTGGTTCCGTGTTGGGATTTAACTCTGATATAAACTGGATTTTCATATTTTTACACTTCCGTGCTTATGAAAAGTATTGGGTATTGCTGAGAATTTTACACAGATCTTAATGTTGCATTTTTGAAATTAATTAAGAGCTTGTTTAATTGGACTAGTAAAATTTAGGATTAACCAGCTTGTTTCAGTTAATTAACTAGGTATAAGTGAATGTACTAGATCTTGTTAGTTGTTCTTATTACCATCTTAGGTATAACATATTTTGAATAACCGGGTTTATTGATAATGCCTATTTTACATATATAATCCCCAGTGTTTTCTTATTATCTTATGTTATGTTTTTATACTATTTAGAGCTAAAAGGTAATTATAATGCTTTGAATTATAATTTACAACTATTATTTGTTGTTGGAGCGGAAATGAAGCAACAAGCCTATGAAAACGAAGTTGGATTGAAAATATGAAGATTTGGGATAAACTAGGGTGAACGCCCAGTGTTCCTTGCTTGCTGATTACGATAATGCTTAGACAAACGCCCTACATTCGTGGGGCCTACTCCTAACGTTTATAGGCGGTGTGAAATTATTATAAATCGACATTTACTTCATTGTAAAGGGAGATTCCAACTATTACCATACCTTAGTCAACAAGTAACATCTTTTTTCCGTTTTGAGGATCTAGAAGGCGGTCAGAAGGTCGTTAAGTTGACAGGAGTGAAGTTCTTAAGGATTAGAGAGCAGATGCATGTCAGTAATCATGTGGTTCGTTGTTCCGACCAAGATTAGCGTTCAAACATGATTCTATATGCAATTAATTTTTAGTTTGGGTGTTAAAACCCTTTGCTTTGTGATTATGATTAGACGAACCCTTGATTTTGTGGATTAATTGCTATTTGGATTGCTTTATTCATGTTTAATTTATTTTTTCAAGTTTGATTGAAACATCCATATGTGTTAGAGATTGTTACTTAGTCCTTATTGCTGAATTGATAGAGTTTAGATGATAGTTTGACTGTGTTGATTTAAATTAAGGCTCTCTACTAGAGTTTTGACCAAAGCCTAGGGTTTGGAATTAAGTAATGAAATTTAATATGTGTGTGTGCATGTATTAGAATGACCATTCTCTGCATGTTATAATTCCTATGAATACTAGGGTTAAATGAGATCAAATTTTGCTTAAAACGAATTGAATACTGATTTGCATAATTGTTTGTTCACGTGATCAATGAGTTAAATCTGTGTGTGCAATTATTAATGATTTTAAGATGTAATTTGTCTAAATCAAAGTACCTAAGGAGATTTGTCTTCGGTCAATTTATCGAGATTTGTTGTTTAGTCGATGGTTTGAGATGTAATTCGATAAAACCTTTCTTTATTGCTTTGTGTGTTTTGTGTAACCTATAATCAAGCATTCTAAATTAATTCACTACCATTCCCCTTATGTTCGACACTTGTTATTACCAAAAGTATACTATTCCATGATTAGGTTCACAACCTGGTGTGTGTGTTAGTCCGGTTGCGATAAATTCAGTTTTATAAATTTAAAACTTGAGCAATGAAAATATATATAAAAATCACACATCAAGTTTTTGGCCCCATTGTCAGGGAACGATTTTCAATTAATTTAAATTATTTGATTATTTGTTATTTGTTTTTCGTATTAATGTTTTTATTTTATTTTTAGTTTTATTTTATTTTCTATGATAACGTGTCACTTGTCGGAGGGTTTTGCTGTTTTTTTAACAGGTCGAAGACATTTAATGGACCCAACGGATCTGGGAAATAACAGAACACAGTAAAAGTAAAAGAAGCAATGAATATTAATTGTTGAGAGGAGTTGGAATAAAAAATTGAAAAAGAAAGAAAATAATAAATACAATAAAATAAAACAAAATAAAATTGAGGAAATCAACGAACATCATGCTTAAGGGCTTGGAACGCCCGACGTTCATTTCAATGATCGCGAGCTTGAGATCGGAGTCCACCGGGAACGTGCTGCATAGAGACTTTGTACGCCCCGCATTCGTAGTTAGGTTATATGCTTCCTACCCCGATTTACTTTTCACTTTTCACATTCACACTTTATTTTTTCAGCGATTCTTCTGCATACTCCAATTTTTTTTCTTATTTTTCTGTAATTGGCTCCAAATGTATGTTCTTTAATAACCCTTATTCTTAGATTTGGTTTAATTTCTTAAATCTTGATGCATTGTGCTAAAATAGAAAAATCTAGGCTTTATACAATATATGATTTGTGGTTCGATTTTGATGAAACTGTTGCTTTTTATTATATATTCGGACCAAATTAAACCCGTAGCACACAACCTAGCTTGAAATTTTGGCCTTGATTTTGATTTGGACGCAAGGTCAATGCTGACGACGGACGAACGCACTGCGTTCGCAGGATGAATGCCCTACGTTCGTGATCTGTTCAGCCACCATTTTATTTTTGCTTAAATCTGTTAATCAGTTAATTTTTGGTATTTTGTTTGGCTTTTGTGCTTCAAATTTTTGCAGGAACATGTCAGGGAGGAACCAAGGAGGAAATCAAAAACCACCCGAGGAAATCACGAACCACCCGTTCTTGCAATTTCATCGTTCTTTGAATGCAACCACACTTACAAAACACCAAGGGAGTCTCAACACATTGCTTCGAAAAAAAACTTTTTATTGCACCATATTTTGATTGGGGATTTGCAGCCCATACCCTTGACGCGGTTGAAGAAAAAAATTGTGGTCTTTCGCTAGGGGCTTGAGCAGCAGGCAGCATTCGAGACATAAAGACAGAGGCTATGCGAGGCACCGATCCTCACCCTTCCAGAGGGCGTGGAGGATTTTATGGTATATTGCGATGCGTCCATCTCAGGGTTGGGCGCGGTATTGATGCAGGGGGGCATGTTATCGCCTACGCCTTGAGGCAGCTGAAGCCTCACGAGACGAACTACATGACGTGTGAGCTAGTGTTGGGGACGGTTGTCTTAGCTCTCAAAATTTGGTGACACTGCCTCTATGGAGTCCGATGTACCATTTACATGGACCATAAGAGTTTGAGGTACCTCATGGATCAGCCGAATCTGAACATGAGGTAGCGTCGGTGGTTAGATGTGGTGAAGGATTATGATTGTGAGATCTTTTTGTTGGATATAGTGTCTAAGCCCATAACTATATTTGGTATATACTTGACCCGACCCGGCATGGTCCATTTGGGTTGCACTTCACCCGAACAATTTATGGATAATATATGAGAATAGTACAAGTTATGATTTATTAATATATTATAAGTTCTAATATATTAATATAAGATCATATTATTTAATTAGTAGTGATCTATAATTAATCTAGGATTAATTTAGTGATCAAAGATATTACTAATTAAATATGGGCTTCTATATTTATATAGTGTGGGCTTATGCTTATTTGGAATGGGCTAGGCTTGGATGGAGAAGTCCATGGATACTCCATGGAGCTTTAACCCATGGATCTCATGGAAATGAAGAGACATGGGTATTAGGGTTTACATGGATGTAACCCTAATCCACCACACTATATAAAGGAGGCTTTGGCTCTTGAAATAAAACTAGTTGTAGTTAGTGAACACTAGTTGACACATGTTGAGGTGAGGGCCGATTTCAAGAGAAGTGTGACTATTCTCTCAAAGTTCCAAGTTTGTGGTGATTTGTGACTTTCATTTGAGGCATCCACATTATTGGTGCTAGGCTCTAAAACTCCAAGGAATCAACTACAACTACAAGGTAAGTGTTTCTACTAGCTTTATTTGATTCAAGTTCCCCATGCCATGCTAGTTAGGATATAAGCCTTGGAAAAATAATTATTTGCATGTATCTTAGACAAACATAGATCCAAGGTTTATTAGGGTTGCATGTACACTTAGGAAGTGTTAGAATGCTCAAAACCCATCAGTGGTATCAGAGCCTAGGTCTGTTTGTTTGATACTTGTGATTAAAAGTTGGAAAAAGTCGAAAAACTTGCTGTCTGACGAATGGACTCGGCGAGTCCATGGGGGACTCGTCGAGTTCACTTGTATCTTCAACCTACTCGGCGAGTAGGTTCAATGCACTCGGCGAGTAGGGTCGACAGAGTGCAGATTTTCGACTTTAGTTGCTGGAAATGGATTGGAAACATTACCCTAAACTGTTTTGGTACTTGAAAACTTCTTTTAGCTGGTGTAATGTTTTTGCTAATTCATTTACAATAACTAGTTATCAAAATTACAAAGTTTAATGTGATTTTGATTCTTGAAAGTGTTCATATTCATGTTCTTGTTCTTATGAAGTTTAGATGATCATAGGAATTATTTGTAACCTATGTGGTAGTTTAATTCTTGATCATAATGTGTTTTAATGGAGTCCATAACTTGTCCTCAAGTTATGGAAAACCAAAAGTCTCTTGGATTAAAAAACCATTAAAAGAACACAAGAGTTAGAAAAATGAAAAGTCCTCATTTTATTACTCTATTAAACTCATAAGTTACAAGATATGAAAAGTTTTGAAAGTTTACAAAACTTGCCCTCAAGTTTTGGAACAAGTAAAGTTAAGTTAAAACTTTAGTTCCAACCCTTAGAATTTTAAAAGTTAAAATTCAACCCTTATACTTATATTATTATGATTTAATAATTATATATATATGTATAAGAACAAAGTCGTCTTACCACTAGTACGCCTCATTCACGAAGCCGGTCTATAAGGTGGGTATAAGGTTGTTGCCTATAAAATGGTGACTTAATGGGTGTCCATTCTCACCCACCGCTTGCTTGACTGGTGGAGGGTCGTTAGCCGAACGGGTAAGACAAGGACTTATAAATTCTCATTCAAAGTATGATGAATATCATAAAGTAACTAAATGTTTTATTAAATTCCCAATCTTAGTTACTTTAGGAAAAATGTGAATAAGGTGCTAATCCATGAAATTACACTTTACACTTTGTTTAAGTCGTTGGTGGAGCGTGTGTGGTTAATCGGCACACTAACTTGGACTTAACAAGGTAGGTAAAGGGTGACTTAAAGATTTATTATAGTATCGATGGAGCGTGTGTGGTTTACCGGCACATCGATTGAGTGATAAACATTAAAGGGTACCAAGTGATTTGCATGGTTACTTCACACCTCGTTTTGTGATCCTCGGCATCCCAGTCACAAAACCTGGAGGGCACACTCGAGATTGAAACATGCCTTTGAAAAGTTCATTGAATCTCAAAGAATCTAGGAATTTCTAAGAACCAATCAAAGCCTAATACTTAAATATTTCGGTTTTCGTGGTGGAAATTGGTGAATCGTCATTCACCTACCTTTCAAATATGGTATAGCTTAGATTACGGCATACCTCTTCTAAGTTATATTATATTGTGATTGGATCCTAGCCTTAATATTACATTTGGGTGTTTTATTAAGGACTCTCTTATATCTAAACTAATCTTGTTCTCTTCTTTTTAGATGTCTTCAAACAATGCTGCTTCTGGCTCTAATCCTAATGGCTCCTTTACCCTTATGAACTTGTGTGGGAAAGTCACCTTTGATGGATCCAACTTCAATGAGTGGATCAGAAACATCAGGATGATTACCCGCTACGAGGACAAAGAATATGTCCTTGACAAGGAGCTTAAGGAGATTGATGAGACCACTGCAACTCCTCAGGAGATCACTGAATTTCGGGCACATGAAAGGGATGCTACGAAAGTGGCTTGCATCATGATGGCCACGATGACAGCGGAACTCCAAAAGTCTTATGAGGATTTCTACCCTTATGAAATGCACCAAGATTTGATGGAAAGATACCATCAAAGTGCAAGACAAGAGAGGTATGAAATCATCTGCTCCATGCTAACAACCATGATAAAGGACGGGGAATCCGTCACGAGCCACATGCAGAAAATGCAAAGGTATGTGGATCGTTTGCTGAAGCTTAATGTGAACTTCCCTGAGGACCTTGCAATAGATATCATTTTGCACTCCTTACCATCGTGCTATGATCAATTCCGTATGACATATCACATGAATAAGGAAGAGGTCACACTCAGCAAACTTCAGGGACTTCTCAAGACCGCAGAATCAGGTCTTAAGGGGAAGTCGGTTGCTATCACTCCTACTCCAAACTCAACTCCGGTTTTGGCAATTGGGAAAAGTCAATGGAGGAAGAGAAAGAGATCCTCGAAGGGTACCAAGGCTGGGACCCTTGATGGCTCTTCTTCAAGTGGAACCAAGAAAGGTTTCGTCACTCCTTCTTTTGACCCAAAAGAGGCTGAATACTTCTATTGTCTTGAAAAATCTCATTGGAAGCGGAATTGCCCAAAGTACCAGCAGGATGTGAAGGATGGGAAAGTCAAACCCAACCATGCAGGTACTTACACTATCATTTCTAATAACTCACCCCATTCTAAGTCTTGGGTCCTTGATACCGTTTGTGGTATTCATATTTGTTGTGACTTGCAGGGACTAAGAAGAAGTGAGAATGTGGAGCAAGGACGAATAAACTTGATCATGGGGAATAGGAAAGCTTTACCTGTTACCAAGATTGGAGTTTATACTTTATCGCTAAGTAGTGGGTTTAATTTAGATTTGAATAAGTGTTGTTATTCGCCAGGAATGGCAAGAAATATTATTTCCTTTCATGCTTTGTACAAACAAGGGTTTACCTTTTCATTTAATAATGAAGTTGGTTCTATAGATGTTTTCTATAATAATGTTTTTTATTTTAAAGCATTACCTTGTGATGGTGTGTATGAAGCTGTATCTGTTGTAGATAACTTGGGAAATAATGTTTTGTGTATTGATTCTACTAATAATAATAACTTGGATAAAGCATCATTATGGCATTGTCGTCTTGGACATATAAGCAAGAAACGCATAGGCCAACTCCAAAAGGATGGAGTCTTGGAGTCGTTTGACCTAAAGTCAGATGATAGTTGCGAATCATGCTTTGACAAAGTCACCCTTCACAGGCTCGTGTGAGAGGGGTGAAGGTTTTTTGGACCTTATACACACGGATGTGTGAGGACCATTCAAACATGTCACAAGGGATGCTAATCGTTATTATTTGACTTTTACTGATGATTACACTAGATATGGATATGTCTACTTAATCAAGCATAAGTCAGAGACTTTCGAGAGGTTTAAGGAATTTAAACAGGAAGTTGAGAATCAATTGGGCAGGAACATTAAGATGCTTCGATCCGATCGAGGAGGTGAGTATCTTAGTTTAGAGTTCCTCGACTATCTTAGGGAATGTGGGATTGTCTCACAATTGAAACCTCCCAGGACACCACAGTTGAATGGTGTGGCTGAGAGGCGTAATCGAACCTTGTTGGATATGGTTCGTTCCATGATGAGTCGAGCTACGCTACCAATCTCATTCTGGGGGTATGCCTTAGAGACTGACACCCATATTCTTAATCTTGTCCCTACAAAGAAAGTTGCCAAAACTCCTCACGAGATGTGGACTGGCAAAGTACCTAAGCTAGACCACATCAAGATTTGGGGTTGTGAGGCTTTCGTGAGACGCGAGACTCATGATAAGCTCGAACCTCGAAGCGAGAGGTGTATTTTCATCGGCTACCCACAGCAATCCTTTGGTTACCTCTTCTACAGACCTAGTGACAATGTGGTCTTTGTAGCAAGAAGAGGAGTCTTTCGAGAGAGAGAATTTATAAGCCAAGGAGACAGTGGGAGGCAAATTGATCTTGAAGAAATTCAAGAATCAAGCGGTGAAGGAACTTCAAACACTAGCCCTCAACTTGAGGAGGAAACTCCTGTTGAGCCAGTTGATGAGCCTGTACCTCTAAGGCGTTCCACGAGAGTTAGGAATGCACCTGAGCATTACTATGGTTTCCATATTACTGCGGAAGGTGAGACACTTATTAGTGATGAGACACTAGTAGGTCTAGATGAACCTAACAGCTACATGGAAGCCATGGCAGGCCCTGAGGCTGCTAAATGGAAAGAGGCCATGGATAGCGAGATACAATCCATGTATGACAATCAAGTTTGGAACTTGGTTGAGAATGTACCTGGTCGTAAGACTGTAGGGTGCAAGTGGGTCTTCAAGAAGAAGACCGACATGGATGGTAAAGTACACACTTATAAGGCGAGACTGGTTGCAAAGGGCTTCTCTCAAATTCCTGGAGTGGACTATGATGAGACCTTTTCTCCAGTAGCCAAGATTAAGTCTATTCGGGTTCTGTTAGCCATAGCTGCATTTCATGACTATGAAATATGGCAAATGGATGTCAAAACCGCTTTCCTTAATGGAAAGTTGGCTGAAGATGTTTACATGAGTCAGCCAGAGGGTTTTGTCAGCAACGAGTACCCTAATAGAGTGTGTAAACTCGAGAAATCCATTTATGGATTGAAACAGGCACCTCGCAGGTGGAATCTTTGCTTTGATGAGAAAGTCAAGGAATTTGGCTTTTCGAGGAGTGAAGATGAATCTTGCGTCTATATCAAGGCTAGTGGGAGCATAGTCAGTTTTTTGGTACTGTATGTGGATGACATACTACTCATAGGAAATGACATCCCAACCCTGCAGGAAGTAAAGTCCTGGCTTGGGAAGTGTTTCGCTATGAAGGACCTTGGTGAAGCTGCCTATATCCTAGGGATAAAGATTTTGAGAAACAGGAGTAAAAGACTAATTGGACTTAGTCAAAGTACCTACTTGGACAAAGTGTTGAAAAGATTCAACATGCATAACTCCAAGAAAGGTGAGTTACCCATTCAGTGTAACGCTAGATTGAGTAAGACACAAAGCCCTAGTACTGAGGCTGAGATAGCAGAAATGAGTCGATTTCCTTATGCTTTAGCTGTAGGATCGATCATGTATGCTATGACGTGTACTCGACCTGATGTAGCCTTTGCTTTGAGCATGGTTAGCAGGTATCAGGCGAACCCTGGAAAGGAACACTGGACTGCGGTAAAGAATATCCTCAAGTACCTGCGAAGGACTAAGGACTGGGTCCTTACCTTCGGTGGGAGTGATGACTTGAGAGTTGTAGGGTATAGTGATGCTAGTTTCCAGACTGATAGGGATAATTTCCGCTCTCAATCAAGCTGGGTCTTTACCCTAAACGGAGGAGCGATTTCTTGGAAGAGTTCCAAGCAGGAGACAGTGGCTGATTCCACTTGTTAATCAGAGTATATAGCAGCAAGCGAGGCAACAAAGGAGGCGATATGGTTAAAGAACTTCATCGGAGACCTTGGAGTTGTTCCAGCTATAAAAGAGCCAATGGAGATTTTCTGTGACAGCAATAGTGCGGTTGCCTTAGCCAAGGAACCAAGGGATCACGGGAGATCCAGACACATCGACAGAAAATACCATTTTATCAGACATCGAATTGAACAAGGACTCCTCATGGCAAAGAGGGTATCATCGGATGAGAACCCGGCAGATCCCCTCACGAAGGGACTGAGTAGGGTTAAGCATCTCCAGCATGCTCGGAGCATAGGGCTGAAGGATGATATAAGTTTTAGTAGTTAGATAACCCAGAAATTTGTAAAGTGTAATTGACATTTGATGATGAATAAAAGGTGTTTTATTTATGAGCAAAGTGTTGCTATCTCTTGTCGATCTTTTACTATATTTCTTTTGCATGTTTTGACTTCCAGAATAATTATGTTTGGTATATCATATTATTCAAACCTCCATAGTCGGTCATATGTCGGAAGTAGGTATGAATCAAGACTGTCATGATTGGTTGCAGAGGTCTAAGGTGTTGGACATGGCTACAACAATCATGAGTGCTCATAAGTTCTGAGCATTGGACTCAACCCACGCTCACTGGAATCACTTCATGGAATTTTATCTCGAGTGATCGTGAGACGGTAATATCATATAAGTCTTCAAACCTAGAGATATGATTTGTTACTTACGAGTTGGTTATGCATTGATTGTACGTAAACGCATTGGTAACTCGATGTTATAAAACGTGCCTTTGAGTGTAATTCAATGAGTGGTAGAACAAACATATGAGTCGAAGTTTATCTGTTCCTTCTTGGATTAGAAGCTGATATCTGGGCCCTCGATGTTTTTGTTTTGACCTATGTACCGGGCCCGGTCAGAACTAAATTGATGTGTTCAGTTGAGTTCTATGTCAAACAAATCGGAAATCGGGAAACAAATGTTGTACAATAAGCAAGACAATGTTCCATGTGTTTGTCCGGCTGATATCTAGAACAGAGGATTATATGATCACTTATCTAAATGGCACGTTCTAGTTCAACAGAGTTTAAAGAGCTACGATTGCGGATCGGTTCCTGAAGTTATACTTGCAAATATAGTTACTAGACTTATCCAAGTGGGAGACTGTTGGATATAGTGTCTAAGCCCATAACTATATTTGGTATATACTTGACCCGACCCGGCATGGTCCATTTGGGTTGCACTTCACCCGAACAATTTATGGATAATATTTGAGAATAGTACAAGTTATGATTTATTAATATATTATAAGTTCTAATATATTAATATAAGATCATATTATTTAATTAGAAGTGATCTATAATTAATCTAGGATTAATTTAGTGATCAAAGATATTACTAATTAAATATGGGCTTCTATATTTATATAGTGTGGGCTTATGCTTATTTGGAATGGGCTAGGCTTGGATGGAGAAGTCCATGGATACTCCATGGAGCTTTAACCCATGGATCTCATGGAAATGAAGAGACATGGGTATTAGGGTTTACATGGATGTAACCCTAATCCACCACACTATATAAAGGAGGCTTTGGCTCTTGAAATAAAACTAGTTGTAGTTAGTGAACACTAGTTGACACATGTTGAGGTGAGGGCCGATTTCAAGAGAAGTGTGACTATTCTCTCAAAGTTCCAAGTTTGTGGTGATTTGTGACTTTCATTTGAGGCATCCACATTATTGGTGCTAGGCTCTAAAACTCCAAGGAATCAACTACAACTACAAGGTAAGTGTTTCTACTAGCTTTATTTGATTCAAGTTCCCCATGCCATGCTAGTTAGGATATATGCCTTGGAAAAATAATTATTTGCATGTATCTTAGACAAACATAGATCCAAGGTTTATTAGGGTTGCATGTACACTTAGGAAGTGTTAGAATGCTCAAAACCCATCACTTTTATCACCCGGGAAAGGACAATCTAGTGGCCGGTGCCCTGAGCCGTAAGGCGGTAGCGGCTCTGATACAAGGTATTTGTCTAAGGATGAAGGTAGTGACTCCACTGTTGGAGCAAATCCGAGAGGCGCGGGTCAAGGGTTTGAAGGAGGACCTCCAGAAGTGCGACCAGATCGTAGGCCAGGTGGCCTCATTTGACTATGACAGTCGCAGGCTGCTAACCCTGCATGGGAGGGTCTGGGTGTCGTACTTGGGTGGAGTGCAACACATTTTGGTCGATGAGGTCCACAAATCCAGGTTTTCTATCTATCCCAGGGAAATGAAGATGTACAGAGATCTTCGTCCTGACTACCGGTGGCCCTGCATGAAGCGGGACGTAGCCTGGTACGTCAAGAGATGCCTGACCTGCAGGAAGGTCAAGGCAGAGAAACAGAGGCCTCATGGCAGGATGCAGCTGTTGGACATCCCCATGTGGAAATGGGAAGATATTACCATGGATTTCATCACCAAGCTTCCCAGGGCTGCACGGGGAGTGGATTCCATATGGATCATCGTGGATTGGTTAACCAAGAGTGCCCCTTTTATACCGATCCAGGAGAGCATTTCGGCCGAGAAGCTGGCCGACATCTACATTCGAGAGGTTATAGCCCGACACTGAGTGTCAGTGTTCGTGATTTCAGATAGAGACGTGCGGTTTAGTTCCAGATTCTGGAAGAAATTTCATGACGAGTTGGGCACTCATTTGTACTTTAGCATCGCTTTTCACCCGTAGACAGATGGTCAGAGTGAGAGGACTATCCAAACCCTGGAGGATATGTTGTGGGCATGAATTTTAGACTTCAGTGGTAGCTGCGATACCGACCTTCCCTTGGAAGCGTTTTCCTACAATAATAGCTACCACACGAGTATCGACCGTCCTCCCTTTGAGATGTTGTATAGGAGGAAGTGCAGGACCCCGATATGCTGGGGTGAGGTTGGGCAGAGGGTCATGGGGAGTACCAAGCTTGTCCTCAAGATGACAGAGAGGATCCAACAGGTTCGGAGCAGGCTTCAGACTACTCAGAGTCGGCAGAAAAGTATTCCGACAAGAGCCATTCGGACCTGGAGTTCCAGATCAGGGATATAGTCCTCCAGAAGGTGTCACCTTGGAAAGTTGCCATACGATTCGGGAAGCGGGGTAATTTGGGCCCTAGGTACATTGGACCTTTCAGAGTTGTAGCCCCGGTGGGCAAGGTGGCGTATAGGTCGGACCTGCCAGCCGAACATAGCCAGATTCACAGCACCTTTCACGTCTCCCAGCTGCGGAAGTGTCTGGCAGATGATTCAGTAGTGGTACCTCTTGAGGATATTCAGGTGGAGGATAGCCTGAACTACATAGAGCGGACAGTAGCTATCCTCGATAAGAAGTCGAAGGAGCTAAGGAACAAGAGGGTTGAGTTGGTGAAGGTGCAATGGCAGCATCTCAAGGGCTCAAAATGGACTTGGTATCCGGAGGATGAGATGATGGAGCACTACCCCGAGCTTTTTCCAAATGCAGTGGCAGACTTCGAGGACAAAGTCTAAAATAAGTAGGGGAGATTTGTAGCACCTGCTTCCTGGTATATAATTTAAATATAAAATTTTACACATTTACCCTGGGACTCGGTGAGTTAGAGGCCCTAATTCGTCGAGTAGAGTTGGATTTGGATGCGGGTGGAAGAACCTACTCGTCGAGTCGGATGCCCCAACTCGACGAGTAGTCCGGTCTATATGAAACCCAAATTTTAAGGGTTTGCATCCTATTTCAACGAGTTAACACTCCAATTGTGGCCTCCCTCATCGCCTCCCTATGTCCAAAAAAATCCTAAATCGAAACCCTAACCTTGATTGAGTGTTCTTGAGCCATTTTTGTGTGTTTGTGGTGGTTCTGAAGCTTGAGAAGGAAGAAGGAGCTTGGAAGTTCAAGTGGAAGCTAGTAGATCTAGAGGTTGTGTCCCCTTTCCAAATCACTTGAGGTATAAAGCTGAAACCTAAACCATCTATCTCTTAGATCTCTAGTTAGGGTTCATTTCTACCTTTTCTAAGCCTTAAAAGTGCCATGCTCAGGATTTTGTGGTTCATTGAGGGTATAACTTCAGATCTGGAACCATTGAGGGTCTTTATGGCATAAAGGTGCCAACTTTATTGCCATAAGCACCCTATGCATCTTGTAGCCTTCATTCTAGGGCCATTTGGGCCAAATACCCCATGCATGGACATCAAAATTGGAACTTTATGTGTATTATGGACCCTAGGAGGTATGATCTATGGTTTGTGTGCATTAAGACCAACTAGAACCGATTGTATAGTTTGGGACAAAGATGGACTCGGTGAGTCGCTTATGCAACTCGGTGAGCCGGGTCGAAGTTTCCCCTAAACGCCTTCGGATAATGGATAATATGTTGAGTTAAATGGAGACTCGGCCCATTGGGATCCATTATGGACTTGGATACTAACGTACTTGATGAGTTCAAGGATGAACTCAGCGAGTTGAAGGCAATGTCCCAACCACATGAAGACGGACTCGACGAGTTCAAGGAGAACTCGGCTAGTCATAGACTAAACACCTTTATTCGGATGAAGATGAACTCGAAGAGTTCAAGGATGAACTCGGCGAGTCAGTTGAAGAACGTCCTGATGTTTTGTTGAAGGAGAAATCGTCGAGCTCTTGCTAGACGCGACGAGTAGGGTTCATTTCGTCGAGCTCTTGTTGTGTAGGAATTGAGGAGTTGAGCAGAGTTGATTTCCGTACCGAGGACAGTGCAGAGACTACGAGACATTGAGGTGATTTACCTTCCAGTAGAAGTGGGTGTAAGGCACCATGGCTGGCCCACTAGTAGTTGATTATAGTTGAGTCGATTGTCTTTATGATAATTGTCTGGTTTGCTACTACCCGACATGTTTATGTGCTAGCATGACATGTTATACGTGATAGTGGTAGTAGGAGGGGAATAGTCCCCATGTTCGATTGTTAGGACCCGAGGGTAGGTCGGGCACCCCATATATGCCTGATAGTATGATTATGTTATGATATGTGTGGTAGTAGGAGTAGGGGTGAAATAGTCCTCGGAGTTTTGTTGTTAGGACCGAAGGGTAGGTCAGCACCCCAGAACAGCTTGACATGGGTAGGTTGGCGCCCTAGAATGGCCAGACAGGGTAGGTTGGCACCCCAGAATGGCCGAACAGGGTAGGTCAGGCACCCCAGAATACCCCGGCAGTATGTATGTTACGTGTTATATGGTATGTGGTATGATGGGGGAACACACTAAGCTTCATGCTTACAAATTTCAGTTTGGTTTCAGGTACCTCTTCGTCGAAGGGGAAGGAGTCGGCGCGGTAGCAACGCGTCACACATACACACACAAGATTCTGTATTTTGAGATTCATGGGATTGTACTCAGATTTTATTACTAATCGATGTTATGATTTTGAGACAAGCTTATTATGGTTCTATGGATTGATATGATATTGAAAATCTTTTCAGAAAACGATTTTCTAAGTTACTTATTTAAAAATGAAATTTTTGGCCTTGAAAATTTAGGATGTTATATCCTTGGTTTTAGAATAGATGAAGATATCACCAATGAACATAATAACAGACCGATTCAACATCGGTCTGCAAACTCACTTCATGAGTTCCATAAATGATAATGGCGCATTAGTGAGTCCAAAAGGCATCAACACAAACTCGTAGTAACCATATGAGTCCTGAAGGCCATCTTCTACACATCCTCATCTCGAACTCTCATTTGATGATAATCCGGATGCAAATCAATCTTGGAGAACCAAGACGCACCCTCCAATTAGTCGAACAAATCGTTGATCCTCGGAAGCGGATCACGGTTCTTCATCGTCAACTTGTTCAGCTCCCGATAAACAATGAACATCCTGTGGGAGCCATCTTTCTTCTTTACCAACAAAATCGTTGCTCCCCAGGGTGAACAACTCGGTCTGATAAAACCCCTTATCTAACAGCTTCTACAACTATGTAGACAACTCCTGCATCTCTGGCAATGCTAAACGATATGGGGCTTTGGCTATTGAATCCACCCTTGGAACCTGATCAATACAAAACTTTACTTGCCTCTTTGGAGGCACTCTGATCAAGTCCTCCGGGAATACATTTGCATACTCTTGAACAACCGAAAAATCATCGGTCGCCCAATTCTTTTTCCCTCTGGTATCCAATACATAAGCCACAAAACATAACAACTATGATGTAGATAAGTCCTCCGGGAATACATTTGCATACTATTGAAGCCACCCTTGGAACCTGATCTATACAAAATGATATGGGGCTTTGGCTATTGAAGCCACCCTTGGAACCAGTTCTCCCCCACTTGGGGTTCAAACCCGAACTAACTGGTGCTCGCAGTCAATCATCACCCCATTAGGGCTTAAACCCCATGATTACATTTCTCTTGCGTAAAGGGATAGAACCTAATCAATCGGTTACCGCTCACTAAATAACTCCATGACACAACCTTGATGTACCCTCGAAACCCGTACTCAAAGATCATCAACAATCTCTACCTCTAATGGATAATCAAGAACAACATGTTATTTTGAATCTATATAAATTATAATTCTTTTTATAAATAATAAAAAGAAATTTTTGTATACTATGTGTATTTACATAATCGATCCTCAAAAATGAGGTATTAAATTATCCTGATTGGGATGTATAAAGTGATAGAGCTTTTAACAGGGTTTCCAAAAATATAAAGAACACTAAAATTTGAATTATAACAAAGAAGTTATGAACAATCGATGATCCGTGAAAAAACCGGTAAAACATTGTTAAGTGTGTAAAGTGAAATTTCAGAAAAGTACTTTTTAGCCTTAACAATCTAAATGAAATTCGTAGGATACGTTAAATCGTGAATTTCCATAAAAAGAACATTCAAATCTGACTTCGTATGAGGAAGTTAGGATTTTTCTAAGATTCGACATAGCAGTACAAAGCCCAAAAGTCTGTTTAAAGATCAAGCGATTTTTAGACAACACAACCTAAACGAGAATCGGAGATCTCATTAATAGTAACAGAACGATAAAAAGACAGACGAAAACGGACGTCGAATCAAGAAGTTATGAATTTTTAACAGACATTTCCTGTCCCGTCCGGTTAAAAATATAACATTATAAGTAAAGTCAAAATTTGCCGACGGAGTCTAAATGAAAGTTTTAGAGCACGGTCTCACCTACGCATGGATATAAATAACGTCAAAAATGGAGATCGTATGCGTAAGTTACGATTTTCTGAAGTTTAATTATTTATTTTCGATGGAGTACGCACAACGTATGAAGGAAATTACGCCCAACGTAATTTCCCACGTCCTCGGTCAAGAATCGGCCACGAAGCTTACTCCAACGCATGAACGAAACATGTGCATAGCTTCGATGCGTCCGAGACAATCCACTCGTATGCCCCGCATACGAGGTTATGCCCAGCAAAGAGGCTCACGAGGTACTACACCCCGCGTAACTTGAGAGTACGCCCAGCATACAGGGAGGCCTCGGCCTCCTATAAAAAGAAACCAAAGTTTCCGGGTTTTGGTTGCAAATTTACAACCTCTCTCTTATACTTCTCACTTTTAAGCCCCTCGAGACTACCCCGACACCCGGTGACGTATCCAAACCCTGAAGATAGCCCGAAGCCCCGAAATTCTCGAAAAGCTAACCTCTCTCCAATCGTAGTGTTGCCCTCGTAAAGCCTAGTCTTTCATCAAATCACCATTTTTATCATTTGAGTTCATACACGCATATATTTTATAGTTTTTACAGTTTTAAGGGCCAGGGGGGGGAATACAAGTATAACACAATGATTTTGTGTTACGAACTAATGATTTCAAATTGTGATTAAGTGACATCAAGTTATCAAAAGTATGTCAAAAATATTAAAATCTTTTATAAACTTATATTTTTCCCAAAAATCATATATATATATATATATATATATATATATATATATATATATATATATATATATATATATATATAGATAGATATATATATAAGGTTTAAAAGGCTTAGGACTGATAACTTGCTTTATTTCATTTTCCTTGTTTGAATGTGGATTTAGGGAATCGGTTATCTGTCTGAATGTCGTTTAAATTTTACTTATGTATAAGTGTATATTTATATAAATATAAGGTTATTTCATTCAGTTTCAATACCCTTTGTAACTTGCTGAGCAAGGGGTTGCATTCATGGATAGTTAGTATCAATTCAGAACATACATATAAATTATAATAGGTATAATTTATGATACAAGAATACTAATGCACAAGTAAAATATACATGAGTACATGTTTTACAATAACCAGGGTTGAGTGCAAAACTACACAAGTATGAACCAATTTCAATACATTTCAAGTATATTAAACAAGAAAAGTAATATCAATCATTTATTTCAAAATGATTGGATTTTCATTACTATTATACACGTAACGTCTATGCGTTTTTTATGAGTCAATATATTAAGGTTGTTTAACCCAGTTAAACAATATAGTTAAAGTCCTAATATTAAAACCAGAATCTCTAGTCGGGGATCGAAACAAGTTGTGTATAGATCTATATGGGATTGACAACCCTGCGCTCGGGCTGATAGCTACAGTCGGGCATACATGCCTATGAGTGACATTTGTTATCAACAGTTTTTAAATGCCTTCAATGCGTTTGTGTCAGGCGATCTAGTCTAGTATGATTATAATAACTCATTAAAAAGATATTAAAAAAACGGTTAGTGTATAAGTCAATTAAACTTGAGTACATTTCAAAGTACTAGTTTTACAAAGATACAACTTACAGTATTACATTATAGTTTATGATAATAACTGGTGGAGCCAGGCATACTCACTTTTATAGGTTTTACAAAGGAATACAAATACAAAATACTAGTTTACAAATATAATGGTTTTATGGGATTAAAACTACTTTTTATATACAGCAAAAAATATAGGATTTTCTGAAATGGTTTTACATATTCAAAGAACAGAAAACAAGCTTTCAAACATAAATACTTATGCACTCATTCAACTTTATGTTGATACTCACTTTTCAAGTTACTTGTATTCTCAGGAAATCAGTAGACAGGTACTCCCCGAGCTTTTAAGAAGACAGAGCTGTTTTGAGTCATGTCTTCTAGATTTTTTATTAACTATTTTGGTGTCAATATACAGTGATTGAACACATGTAAATATTTATACTTTTTAAATACAATGGTTGTTTGTACTTTGATTACTATGATGCATGTGTTGTGATACTACAAATGAAGTCATCCACCCCCGGACGTTTCCACCATCTGGTTTCAGGGTGTGACATAATCAAGCTCCCCTAGATTGTCACCGAACCTCTTGATAAGCGCAAAAGACATAAACGATCGGGTGGCACCCGAATGAAACAAAACTAAAGCTGGAAAACCGTTAGCTAGAAACAACTATATATAAAAGAAATTATATATAATCAACATAAACAATAAAGTAAATAATGAAATATGGAGAAAATACATACACGTAACCACATCTAGCGTTGCACGAGGCTCCTCGGTTGTTAGCTAGAAAGCTCGGCTCTTCATCACTGGCACATTCGCCTTGTCCTGGCGGTTGTCGCTAATCCTCAATGTTGCCGGAGCGGGTGCTACCATCATTCCCCCTGACGCCAAACTCATAAAATTGGCCTTCTTATGGCTCCATTGATTGCAATGAAAGAAAATTAGACTTGATTCCTGGGTGGTGGTGGTAGCAGTACAATCCCTATAGAAGTGTCTAGTCTTTCCACACTTAAAGCAGCCAAAACCACCCGTCCTACACGCTCCCTCATGGGTCAATCCACACCTGCTGCACCGACCCTAACCCTGTTGGCCCCTCGAACATGAGTCCACAACCTTGGGCTTCTTACCCAAGCCCTCCGGTACCTGCGCCTGAATCGGCTTCATCTTCCTCATAGTCTCCAAATCAATCTCCTGCTCATAAGCATGAGCTATCATGTCATTGCATGTCTTGTAGCTATAAATATTCATAAACTCCTGTATCTCATCCTTCAACATATCATGGTACCAGGCCTTCTTCATCTCCTCGCCCGCCAAATATTGCAGAACCAATAAGGCCCTTTCATGGAACATGGTGGTGATCTTTTCCACGGTCTTGGTAGTCTGAAAAAGGTCTTGAAACTCCCTCGCCAGCTACTGAACCTCAATCACGAGTGCAAACTCAGCCCTAAATCTCGTAACAAAGTAATCCCAAGACAATGTCTCAACTGCATCACCTCCCAAAGCATAGTCCACTTCCTCCTACTAATCGCGATATATGTCCTTTAGAATACAAGATGCAAATCTAACCTTCAACCCCTTAGGGCAAAAAGCTAGTCTAGGAGGTGTTCCCGATGTCCTATAACCACCGTCTTCTAGCAATGGGTTCTTTCATTTTGAAGAACTCAGGAGCCCCACATGCACGGAAATCTTAAAAATTTAGAGAGTGTGCACCCTCCATAACCACCATCTTAATGCAAAATGCACCCAGATGCTCACCTATAATCTCCATGATACCCTCCTTGATCATACCAAAGATCACAGGAGTTTGGTCCAAAATGATGTTGGTAATCTCAAACTAAATGAACTCCTGCATCTGATCATTCAAGGGTCCAGATCTAAAGCCCAAAACCGATCCCTCACCAGGACCTAAACCACCTCGAGTGACCACCATAGTAAAAATAAACCATACAAGCCATCAGAAAACACTCAAAGAATCTTACACCAAGAGGGTCCCTTAATATCCTTGTTACTCCCTTGACTCGAGTACTGATCATGTTCTTCTAGTAGTACATGCCCAATACTACATTCCACACTTATCCTTACTTGCCTCAAGATTCGTCCCGATTCCCCTAAGTGACTCCTTAAATAAGGCTTCTGCTAATGCTAACATGCTTCCAAAGTTCTCATAGGATACACTTCCCACCACTCTCTACCATCAGCTGCAGAAGAAACCCCCACTAACACTTGCTAACTACCTTACAAATATAATTATATGCCACAGACACTAGAGAATTCTTCGACTACAAGGTCTCACACTACAACGGTCGGACTCAAACAAGAGCTACGCAATGGATTTGAATCTAACCTTTTAAAACTATCTAATTTCCGCAACATGTATCCTAGCATATTTGCTTGATAGTTAGCCAAAACTAGCAGTGGTTGCTAAAGTACAAAGAAAGTAGAATTAGAGCATCGAGTTCTAACCAGAGCACTGTCTAATAAGCCATCCTAACATATCATCAAAAATCCATACTAGCATGCAGTTCTAGAGGATCATATAGTAAGCGTAAAAATTCATCTCTTTTATCACACAATTCTGAGTAGATCCTTACCCCTAATCTTGCATGTTGTTCTCATATTCTCATACTGAATCAATAAACATGTATGGGTATTTTGGGAACACTTACTTGAGCTCGGCCGATTACATGCATCACATGCTTTCGTTCTAGTAGTAATCCTTTGTAGAAAATCATTTCTTTATGAAAAACTTACCAAATTCTTAGTTTGAGTTTAGACACACCCGAGAGTGTGTCTGAATCCATCAAACCAAGGCTGTGATACCAACTTGTAACATCCCAAAACTCATGAACAAAAATGTTCATTTTTAAGTTAACCAAAATCCATCAAATATTCATATCAACCATAAAAAGGTATGCCAATGTGAAAATAGTTATCAGAGTATAATACCAAAATCATAAATATGCCAAACATGGGTTGATGCACTTTGATCAGGTTGAGCCCTTCCCCATCGAGCTGGAAGTACCCGCAACATAAACTTAAATTGTAAGCACAAATCTTAGTGAGTTTTCCCAAAATACCATATACCATACATACAATGGGCCTCGACCGACATCCATTGGGCCTCACCCAACATTAGGCCCCGTCCAGTACATATATGTCCGTAACAAGTGATGGGCTCCGCCCAACATAATCATCAAGCCCTATCTGGTATTGGGCCCCACCCGATATACATACAAACACATACAATACATGCAAGAGTCACACAGACAACTAGCATTCTAATTACAATAATCAATGTGTCGATATTGGTGCCTTCAACCCACCAAAACACTATGAGAAGACTCACCTCAATCTGACGATAAGCAATCACATGCAAGTTGCTGCTACAACGCCTCCTCACATACCCTAATCACTATTCAAGGTAATAAAACACAACTAAAAGGCCAAATCATAATCCGCCTCACAAAGGGTAAAAACCTCTTTACCCTTCCTACCCCAAGCCCAACAAACCATGACCCATAATAGCCCAAACTACAAACTCAAGGCCCAAAATGGCCTAAACTAACCCAAGGCTCAAAATGGCCCAAGCTAACCTCAAGGACAAAATGGCCCAAATAATGACCGAAACGTCCTTTGGTGAGTATGCTAAGTGTACCAACCTGCTATGCTCTGTGTACAAGCTCTATAAATAAAGGGAAAAATAGGGTTGAACATAGTACGTTGAGCGTACTCATATTTATGCCATGTGTACTCCTCTGATGGCTAAAAATCACATTAAGCACTTAATGCCTTAAGTCCAAATGTCCAAATCACATATCTTATTCTTGGAAAACTTCGTAAATGATAAAGTCATCAACTTGATGCCTTTACATGGCTCAAAGAGGTCCACAACTAATTTCTAACCTTCTAACTCCATAATGTGAACATTAACTCTTGCATGGTTGAGTTAAAGCCATCAATATGCTATTTTTATGCCTTAGGGATATCAGAAACATCAAGATCTACTATCATAAGCTTTTGGAGTAACTTATACTCACATGAATCAACCCAAGGGACCAAAATATACCAAAAACCCTAACTAAGTAGATCTAAGAGATGAATCAACAAGGTTAGGACTTTATACCTCCAAGAGGATGATCAAGGTGAATAGATTTTGGATCCACAAACTTCAAATCAACAAATGCTTCTCCAAAGGGTTCTTCTTTCTTCAAGATGTACCCAAAACACACAAAAGACTCAATACTCTCTAAAAATGGACTAGGGTTTCGTGAGAAGTGCTTTAGAACGAAGGAGGCTGATGATAGAAGGGGTCTTGTGGTTATAAGGTGCTTAAATTGGGTCCAAACCCTAAATTTTAAGTTTTGCCTCTCACTCGAGTACGCCTCGTGTACCGTATTTATGCCCGACATACTAGGGAGAAAACCCTTTGTCCAAGCTTCGAGAAGGTACGCCCCGCGTACCTTAATTACACCCCGCGTAATAGACCACAAAGCAAAATAACTAAATACTTAGAATTTAGGAAATGACCTGGAAACCGGGCGTTAGACCGGGGTGATGTTGATTTGCTCTGATCAACGTTATGACATGTCAAATAGGACTTTCAACGCCATTTAACTGGTCTATACCCACTACTCTTAAGGAATTGGACACCAACCCGATTACCAACAACTTCGACTCATTTCCCAATTTTTCTGTCTATTTGGTAGGAAATGTTCTGAAATACGTGATTGTTAGGGTCTTTATCTTAATTTTTGGTTAAATTTTAACACAAATTTATCGATTTGTCTTATATTTTCTCTTACCAAATTAACATTTCTACCGATTTAGATTAAATAACAGGGTGCGTCCTTGCTTATTTAAGATATTTACTATTTTATAGGATTTGATAAATGCCTAATGAAATTATTTTATTTACTTGAATAAAAAGTTTGTCAAAATACATCATTTTAAATTTATTCGGAATTTTTTATTAAAGGAGAAAGCCAATTTACCCGCTTTTAACCTTAAAATAAATCATGTACATCATAAAAGCATATATATATTCTTTTTTTCTTCAATTTTGATCATTTTATATACATGCCAAACAGTAAATAACAGTCATTAACTTATTTTGTTTTCTCGACGCATAAATAACTTGTTATTAAACCGTTTTTTGGTATTACATAAATTAATATGCAATTTTAAAAAAATATAAGTTGTTTTAATGAACAAGCAATAACAACCCCAAATAATTGTCGTTTTTACTTGAACTGAATAAGCTAGTAATCTCTTATTCTCTTTGCAACTGGTCACTCCCCACTTCAGTGATTCATTTGCTCGAAAAACAAAAAACTCACCGGCCGTTCCTACGATACGTAAAATTAGATGATAAAAATAAGGAAATTTAACAATAAATAATAACAAATGGAGCAAGTAAAATCGTCCAATGATTAGCGAGAATGTGTGGATCCCTAGATTAAAGGATATGGTGAAAATAGTCTTCTACGCAAACGTAGCCTCGATACTACAATCCGTGTTTTATTAGAATTTAAATAATTCAAAGCCTAAATTCATGGGCAGATTGCAAAAAGTAGCATCGCTATTAGATTATAATTTTAGAGGCCAATATGATCATGTTGGCAAAAAGCAAAGATTGTTTAATAATCTCATTCACAACTATTTAATACATTAATGTATACTTTTTTTCTTTTTTCTTTTTCTCATATATTCGACTCCGAAATGGAATTACTTAGAGTGTAATGATTATTTACAAATATCATTGTAACCATGATTTGCTTTGATCTTTTAACCCTTCTTAATAAATAAAAATAATTTTGCCTAATGTCAATCTTTCATCAATTTTGACATTTGTAGTTTTATGATATTTTTTAAATAAATAATATGTACATGTTAATTTATGGTTTTTTCAATTCTTAAAATTAAAAAGTCAGATAATACTTTTACTTATATATATGTAAGTATTAAATGTAATAAATATGATAGTAAGTTCAATTTTGTTCTCAGAATTAAAAACCTTTTCTTCATGGAAATCAAAATGAACTTTATAACCAGTATCACAAAGTTGACTGATGGAGATAAAACTGCCTTTTAGACCCTCCACATAAAACATATCCTTCAGCTTGACCGTGTCGCACTCAAATGTTCCAACACCCACAACAGCTCTTCCATTATTGTCACCAAAAACTTCCATTGGATCATCCTTCTTTGCATAGTCCATTAAGAGAGACTTGAAACCAGTCATGTGTCTAGAGCATCTATTGTCTAAATACCAAGTTTAATCAAGATTTAGAGTTGGCCATTGGATAGGCACATTGAGATTACCATCATGGGAATCATTGATAAGATCCATTAGACCCTTAACATTCATCCCCTCATCTTCAATTGTCTCCTCTTTGTAGCACCTGGTTCTTAGTACGTATTTCTTTTTATTTTTATCTAAGTGTTTTGCATTTTTGGCCTTGGACTCAACGAGTTGAAGGACCAACTCGCCGAGTAGAAGCAGGACGGGACGCGGGATTTAAGTGATGGACTCGGCGAGTCGACTCCGGGACGCGACGAGTAGGCCCTGGCTAGACAACAACCCTAATCTGAGGGTTTGCACCCTATTTAATCATCTCTTTTAGCCACCACTCGTCCCTATTGCTTCCAGGAAACCCCCCCCCCCCCCCCATAGCACACCCTAAGCGTTTTGGTGCAAGATCTAAAGCTTTTGAGTGATTTTTGTGGGTTTTGACCTCAAGGAAGAAGCAAGAGCATAGAAGGATCAAGAGGGGACTGAAGGATTCGAGTTTGGTTCATCATTTGCAGCCATTGCAACGTATAAAGTCTGTACCTTGCTTGCTTGTTTGATAGATCCCTTTTTGGGGAATATTTATGGCTTTTTAAGCCATATGAGGTAACCAACCATGATTGAAAACATGGTTGGGGATCAAGAAGTGGGATCTAAGTCTTGGGATGGGTCACTAGGCAGATTTGGGTTGCTTTTGCACTCAAGGAAGGCTTCATGCAACATTAGATCCATTTTAGAGCCTTTTTGGCTCAAAACTCCCATGCATGCACGTAGAGTTCGTAACTTTACGTGCTAGATCGAGCTTAGGGGCTTGGATCTATCATGTGGACAAGTGTTGTACATCAGAAATCGAGGATTCAGGGTGTGGACGTTACCGACTCGGTGAGTCCGTTCTTGGGACTCGACGAGTCCAAGGCATAAAGTCCCATATTTGTTGAGGGTCAAAAGAACCGAGTTGGGGGTTAGAAGGGTTGTAGCAGGTCAGAAGGAGAGACCCAACACATTGGACTTATCTTTAGACCTGGAGTCCATGGGACTCGACAAGTGCTAGAATTGACTCGGCGAGTCCAAGGCAATCTCCTTATGATTAGGGATGAACTCGACGAGTTGTTCTTACAACTCGGCGAGTTGGATGAAGGACCATTCGATGTTCATATAGAAGAGGAACTCGTGTATTCATCTCCAAACTCGACGAGCCAAGTCGTGCATAAGGACGTGTAAGGGATAGGGACTCGACGAGTTGACGGCCCAACTCGGAGAGTCGGGTTAACTTGAAGTTGACTTTCACTTGGACTAGAGTGGGGGTGAAATAGTTATTTTACCCTAAGAGCAGATACCATTTTCTGATTGAGTGTTTTATGGGGATTGTAGTCGGAGGATTTCCGGAGCAGCAGCAGACAGAGATTTCCAACACGGATTATCAGCAGCTACTTGTTCGAGGTGAGTTACCTTCCAGTAGCGGTGGGTCTACGGCCACAATGTTGGCTCACTAGTAGGAGTTGTATGTTAGATGATTGTCTTTGTGATATCATCTAGGTTTGCTACTACCTGATATGTTATATGCTTGCATGATATGTTATATGCGATAGTAGTAGTGTTTGGTTGTTAGGACCGAAGGGTAGGTCAGGCACCCCAGATATGTCTGACAGTATGTGATGATATGTTTATATGCTGTCATGATGTGTTATATGTGATAGTGGTAGTAGGAGGGGAATAGTCCCCAAGTTCGGTTGTTAGGACCGAAGGCCAGTTCAGACACCCTAGATATTTATGATAGTATGTAATGTTATGATATATGTGATAGTAACAGTAGGGGCTGGAATAGTCCTCGAGCGTCGGTTGTTAGGACCGACGGGTAGGTCAACACCTCAGAATGGCTTGACATGGGTAGGTCGGCACCCCAGAATGGCTTGACACAGGTAGGACGGCACCCTAGAATGGCCACACGGGTAGGTCGGCACCCCAGAATGGCCGTACCGGGTAGGCCGGGCACCCCAGAATTGCCCGACAATATATATGCTATGTTATTGTATGGTATGTGGTACGATGGGGGAACTCACTATGCCTCGTGCTTACAGTTTACAGTTTTGGTTTCATGTACCTCTTCAGCGAAGGGGAAGGAGCTGGTGCGGTAGCAGCACATCATACATACCCATGTTGGCTTTTCGCACTAGAGTTTTCTTGGGATTGTACTATGAAATTATTCTTACTTTTGTGAACTGTTTCAGACATGAGTTGTGGTTTTATGAAAAGTTATGATTAGCTGGTGTTTTCTTATAAATGTTTTTACAAGTCGATTAATTAAAAATGAAATTTTTGGACTTAAAAATTGGGTCGTTACACTCTTCTTCCAGCCACTCTTCACGATCCTCTTGTTTGCAATGAAGGCTTTATAGTAGAGAGATGTTCTCCTTCTTCACATGAGCAAACAATTTCAAAGGTTTCCAAATAGGGAGTTCAGATCCATGAAATTGATCTTTTGACTGTTTTTAAGGACATCAATGTGATCTTCCCATCTTTTCCCAAGAGAATCTTGAAACTTTAGAACTAAATGAGAGGAATGCTTGACTAGCATACACATATTATTAACCAAGTAGTTAAATCTATTAAACATATGGGTTGGTGATTCACCTTATTGAGTGAAGAAGTGCTCATATCTTCGATTGAGATTGTTGATGTTTGTGGCCAATAATTTCACCATGCCTTCATAAGCCACTTTTAGCGTATCCAACATCTCTTGATCAGTCTCGCAATTATGTACATGACAATACACATGACAGGGATGAGAGTTTCCTGGCACAACCCTAGGTTGATACATAGGAATGTGAGGACATTTTTCAACAATTTTACACATCTCATAGTCTGTGGTTTCAAGAACAACCATGTCCATAGTTTTCCATATGGCAAAGTTGTGCTCGTTGAAAGAAGAAATCTTGTTAATACTAATGGATTTGGGATTATTAGACGTTGAAATGATTACTTAAGTGTGTCAAAAACCCGCTTTGATACCAATTGAAGGTTTGAATCGATCGGATACACTTCAATTATAACAAACAAGAACAAAATTACTATACAAATAAATAACAAAAAAGTAAATAAAATAGAGGATTCACCAATTTGTCTTTCATTAAGAAAGGGGTTGTTTTCACCAAGAAAATGGATTGTCACAAAGACGGTCACCAAGACGATTACGAGACACATTAGGGTTTCACCCTAATGTAGAATATATACTAATCTATACAAGTACGTCCCTTAATTGAAGTTGTATCTAATCTACACTAAGAATCGATATTCATAAGAAAGATATTGGATCTGCCATATATTCTATTCTTATCTATATCATTACCTAATATACACATGTTATAAGAAAACGTGGCGACATACTGACGCTAATAGAATTGTTATGATAATGTTGATGGTAATGTAGACGTTGGCTCTGAAAGTTGGCGTGTAGAGTGTTTTGATTCATCAGATCATAAGGTGTGAACTTACATTATTTACAAAGCATTAGATTAATTCGTAAACATTAGATGCAGTGCAATAAAGCCCAACCATTCCTTTTGAAACTAGAAGTGCCTGAAACATTTTAAACATAAACCTTAAGCACAAAGCTTAGTGAGTTCCCCAAAATACCACATACCATACATACATATATGCATAAGGCTAAAACGGGTCTATTTCACCCCCAGGTCTATTTTACTCCGGAGTCCCTTCCGACTCAATGTATATTTTCAACCGAACAGGTCTATTTCACCCCCAAGTCTATTTCATCCCAGAGTCCCTTTCGATTCAATCAATGTTTTTCAACTGAACGAGTCTATTTCACCCTTATGTCTATTTCATCCTAGAGTCCCTTCCGACTCAATCAAGGTTTTTCAACCGACCGAGTCTATTTCACCCCACATACATATATCATTTAAGCATACATGAATATAGAAGATTCACAAAGATAGCCAGCACATACGATACCAAGTGTCCTACAGTATAGTGAGAAGACTCACCTCAATCATCTATGAAACAAAAAACATGAGCTAGAATTGCTGATCCCTGAACTCTTTACACCATAAATTCATCAAAACATCCTTAAATTAAAAACAAGGTACAAAAATCCAAATCAAGAAGTCCTTAAACTATGATTAACTCTTCTAAGGGTGAGAGATTGTTTTTCCATTCCCGAGACCTACCCTAACAGCTGACGAAAAGTCAACAGGTCAAAAATCAAGGTCAACTTATGTTGATCTACGTGCTGCGTACTCCAGCTCTATGCATGTTGTAGAGCCTTATTTTAGAATATGGGATCCAACTAGGCTACACGTTGCTTAACCTTAAGTACGCATCCAGATTCAAAACTTCATTTTAATCACTTAATACATTAAGACCATTCACTCAAATCTCAGATCTAGTTCCTACTAGCTCCATAATGGATTAAATTTCCAACTTTATCAATTAGGATGGTCCAAAGAATCAAGATCTAGTGTTTAAGTCTCAAAGGGACCAAAAAATGGATTTTTATCAACCGAATCCATTAAGTCCAAGTCTCCAAGCTTCAGATATGAATCAATATGTTGTTTAGATGAATAAAGTTTCAAACTTTCTCCATAATTATGTCACAAACTTTCAAGATATAAACTTTATACACTAAAATAACCAAAAAGCGGCAAATATGAAAAATGACAATATCTATGAAATTAATGAGCAAATTAGAAACTTTTTACTCACAGTAGTCTAGGAATGATGTAATCTTGTCGAATCTATACTTGAACTCTTCTTATATACACTTTTCCACTACCTTGCTCTTCAAGATTCAACATTCCAATGGAGAAATAAGATCATAAATGATGTCAAGGCTAAAAAACAAGTGACAAGAGGCTAGGGTTTTTCAAGGAATGATCTTAGGTGATGGAGGCTGGTAATGAGAGAGTTGCCTATAAGTTAGAGCCATTAAATAAGGCTTAAAACTAAAGATTTATGGTTTTGATCTGCCTAGATTACGCTGTATGTAACATAAATTACGCCCTGTGTAAATCATTAAACCCCCATTACGACCTGTGTTACTTTTAGTTACGCCCTGTATAATATAAAAATCCCTAATTTCCACTTCAACTTCAAATAACCATAACTTCTTCGTTTCAACTCCATTTTTAGAGTTCTTTGTATACATGGAAATGCATTGAAAAGGCCCACAATCCTATCTAATTACTTTTGGCATAAAATATACCAAACTAAAATCTTTAATTCATGAAAGAAGACTGAAAGATCAATTTTCCCATTTTACCCTTTGATTCCAAAACACAAATCAATAGCTTGGATCACATAATCAATATCATCCACATCCAATAAGGTCTAAATGTTATTCCTTGGAAGCCAAAGATCTTTAGTTGATTAATTTATTTTCGATAATTCTGAAATAAGAAATTTCTTGAAATAAGATGTTACATTATTATTATTATTATTATTCTTGTTGTTGTTGTTGTTGTTGTTGTTGCTGTTGTTGTTGCTGCTGCTGCTGTTGTTGTTGCTATTGTTGTTGTTGTTGTTGTTGTTTGTTACTGTTGTTGTTGTTTAAAAATGTATTTAAGTATACAAAACCATATTTATTAATATTTAAAAACATTTAGTAGGTATATATGTATTTCTTTCGTATAAATAAAATTATATACCTACAAATACAAAAATACCATTATATATATATATATATATATATATATATATATATACACACACACACACACACACACAAACACATTAAATACGAAAATGTTTTTATATTTATAAAAAATATTTCCGTAAGCATAAATAAATTTTTTGTACATATTTAAATGTACAAAAAAATTTATTTATAAAAATACATATTCAAATGCTAAAATATGTATGATACATTTTTAAATGTATAAAAACAATTTTATACTGCACATATTTATACATATCAAAACTTTCTTATATATATAATTTTTTTATACATTTAAACTTATATTGTATTCGTCTTTAATTTTTCTAATATATACTTTTTCAAAAAAAAACTTTTTATATGTTTAGATATGTATAAAAAAATATTTATATAAGATTTTTATATTTATATGTATAAAAATATATTTTTATACATTTAAATACTTTTTTAAATGCATGTAATAATAATAATAATAATAATAATAATAACTATTAAATGGTTCCAACAGTGTGTGTATAAACATTTCGCAAAGTAAGTATGTAAACTCACCTAACCTAGTCGAGAGGCATTGACCATTTGTATAAGAAGTCAAGGGTTCAATACTTGTAACGTCGTTTTCCTTCCATTAGATCCTTTTTTCAGTTAAACGAGGAACTCAGATCAATGTCGCTTGCCAACATCATCTCTGCATCAGCAGTGAGACCCTGTTAATGCTACATAGGTTAAGGTTGACCTATTGTTGAAGGTTAAAATTTGATAAAGGGTAAATATGAACAAAACTTTTCAAATAGTAGGCATTAACGCATAAAAAATCGTCGCAAGGACAAAAACAATAAAATTTGCGAAACTTAAGGACTTTTATGTCAAAAGCCTAATCAAAATTCATTAGATTCCGTCTTTGAAAAAATTGGTCATTCTTTCTTTAAATCAAAGATTTTGTCCATGATTTCTCAAATAAATACATATTATCATCATCTCTCATAGAATCTACTCACCACTTTATCTACTTGACTACCTACCTACCCACTATCACAAACCTACACTTACAAGCTCACAATCACCCCACCCTACCCATCACATCCTTTACACCACCTCATACCCACACACCTACTCATAGTTATACTTACATCCACTCCCATATGTTCACATCATCACCAATATTAATAAAACCCAAATCGATGTCGATGTCTAACCCACTACACCCATATACCCATACCCATAACTACCTACTTACCTACCCCCACTACACCTGACCCCCATACACATACTCACACATACATGTCTATGACCACAACCTACACATATCCCCTAAACCCACTCACCATATCCCAACCCAAACATACACCCATCTACCCTACTCCTATATCGACATAGAACCTTGGCCCGCTCTACCCACCCACCCACCCCTACTACACCTACCCCACTTATACACCATATCGACACTCATACCTACACATACACACCCTACCCACATATATACCAGACTTATACAATCGATCCTACACCTATACCTACCCTATACCCACCCTACATCCCAAAGTTAGTTCTGATACCAATGCCCACCACGCCCCTTCCTACATCCACCCTACACTCCGACACCAATGCTGATACCATGTAACATCCAAAATTTCATGGCCAAAAATTTTGTTTTAATTATGTTACTTGTAAATAAGTTACTGAAAAACATCATCAATATCGTATCAACCCATAATCCCATAAGTCAAATATCATAAAACATATCGTGGAATAATAATAATAATAATGTCACAGTACAATCCCAAGAATCTCATAGTGCGGAAATATGGTGTGCGTGTGATGTACAGCTACCGTGCTGGCTCATTCCCCTTCGCTGAAGAGGTACCTGAAATAAAACTGAAAACTATAAGCACGAAGCTTAGTGAGTTCCCCCATCATACCACATACCATACAAACACATACTGCCAAGCATATCTGGGTGCCTGACCTACCCTGCTGAGCCTACCAGGGTGTTCAACCTACCCATGCAAGGTATACCGGGGTGCCTAACCTACCCCTATAAAACATAGTGGGGTGCCCGACCTACCCGTCCGGTCTATCTCAACCGGTTACGGGGACTATTTCACTCATATTACTACCACATAAAATCATAACATAATCCTACTGTCAGGTATATGAGGGTGCCTAACCTACCCCCTGGCCCTATCAACCGGATATAGGGTCTATCCCCCTTACTACCACTATCACATAACATTATATCATACTAGTACATAAAGCATAACAGATAGTCATAAACCAGAAAATTATCATGAATATAATTATCTCAACCACAATCAACTACTAGTGGGCCTGCATTGGTGCCTTTGACCAACTTCTACTGGAAGGTAACTCATCTCGTAAAGTTGGGTGTCGAGTCTCACGGGAAGTACTCTCTAACATCTGCTCCGATGGCTCCCGGCTACCGTAATCATAATACCACTCAATCAGAATTTATAACATTACTTAGGGTAAAATGACCATTTTACCCCCTTGGCATAGCTTAAAATATTCTAAAGGTCCAATTCTAACATATTAAATCCAATGCACCCATCGCCCATCAAAGGCTCCCTAAGGGCCCATCAATGGACCGATATTCTAAATTTGGCCCAGCCCTTCAAATGGGCCTTTTCACAATTCTAATAACCCCTAAGCCCAAAGTAGAATAATCTTAAGTGGCCCAATATAGCCAAAAGGACCAATGCTTCTAATTCCAAATTCCCAGGCCCAAAACTGTACTCTATAATGGGTCACGGGACCCAAAAGTCCAGGACCAGTCCCGTAAGGCCTAAAAAGCCCAATATCGCCACTCTGCATGCGTACGCGTGGCGTACACGCTGCATATACTAGGTTAATTCCAACTTTTAGTCAAGGCCAGCGTACGCTGGCCTTGACCAAAACGGGGAGTTAACCCAGTATGTGCAACGTACCAGGGTGTATGCTGAGCGTACTTGCCAACTTTTTTGGGACTTCATTTGTGACTTAATCCATTAAGTGTTTACGTACAAAATGTAGATCCAGGTCCTTTAAGACCTCCTAATCCATAAAGTTACAAAATTTATGTGCTTGCATGCAGGGTTGGGGACAAAACATGATTTTGGTCTTTTTAACTTGTTTTATGGCTATCTAACACTTGCATGGTTGTGGCTTAACCATCAAGGACCGATTTTTATGACTTATAGTACTTCTAAGAGCCCAAAAGGACCACTCTTATGCTTTGAACTATCAAGGCTCAAGCATCCTCAACAATGGAGTCGAAAAGTGACATAAAACCCCCAAAAATCAAATCTAAACATGTATTGATCAAGTTTGAAGCTTGATACCTCAAATGGGTCAGAAATGGTGCTTATCTTCTGGATCTACAAACTCCTCTTTGAATCCTTGCTCCTTCTTCAACCTGCTCTTCTTCTAAAACACCAAAATTACACAAAGAAGCTCTTAAATGACACAAACACACAAAAGTGGGCTAGGGTTTTCGAGGCGACTGCTTAAGAGTGGTACAGAGGCTAGTCCACATAAGGTCCTTTAAATAGGGATCAAATCCTAAAATTTAGGGTTTAGGACATGTGCGCATAAGTTGGGCGTATGCTTTGGTACGTTGGGCGTACATGCATGGCCTCCCCCTTGAGTACGCTGAGCGTACCCTTTGGTACACCTTGCGTAATACCCTTTTTCAGCCCGATTCTTGAAGTCCAATATCCTGGCCCAAACCAAAAACAAACCATTACTTAGTAAAATAAATAATATTAATACATGGAAAATCCCGAACGTTACAAATCTCTCCTAGTTGAATTAGACTTCGTCCTCGAAGTCTGTTGTTGCTGCTGAAAATAACTCGAGGTAGTACTCCCTTATCTCAACTTCCGGCTCCCATGTCGATTCCGAACCCTTGCGGTGCTACCGCTGCACCTTCACCAACTCTACCTCCTTTTTCCTCAGCGCCTTTTTCTTCCTATCTAGAATGACTATCGGTCACTCGATGTAGTTCAGGCTATAATCTACCTGAATATCCTCAAGAGGTACTACTGCAGAGTCGTCTACCATGCACTTCCGCAGCCAGGAGACATGGAAAGTACTATGAATCTGGCTAAGCTCGGCTGGTAGATCCAACCTATACGTCACCTTGCCCACCCGGGCTGCAACTTTGAAAGGGCCAATGTACCTGGGGCCCAACTTCCCCCGCTTCCTGAACCGGATGACACCTTTCCAAGGTGACACCTTCAGGAGGACCATATCTCCGACCTGGAACTCCAGGTCCGAACGGCGCTTTTCAACAAAAATTTTCTTCCGACTTTGAGTAGTCTGAAGCTTGCCCCAGACCTGCTGGATCCTCTCCGTCGTCTTGAGCACCACTTCAGTACTCCTCATGACCCTCTTCCCAACCTCTCCCCAACATAACGGGGTCCTGCACTTCCTCCCGTATAACATCTCAAAAGGAGGACGGTCAATACTCGCATGGTAGCTATTATTGTAGGAAAACTCTGCCAAAGGAAGGTAGGTATCCCAGCTACCACCGAAGTCTAACACACATGCCCGTAGAATATCCTCCAATTTCTGGATGGTCCGCTTGCTCTGACTATCCGTCTACGGGTGAAAAGCAGTGCTAAAGTGCAGATGAGTACCCAACTCGTCATGAAATTGCTTCCAGAATCTGAAAGTAAATCGTACGTCTCTATCGGAAATGACGGAGACTGGCACTCCGTGTCAGGCTACAACCTCTCGAATATAGATGTCGGCCAGCTTCTCGGCCAACATGCTCTCCTGGATCGGTATGAAATGGGCATTCTTTTTCAACCGATCCATGATGACCCATATGGAATCCACTCCCCGTGCTGTCTTGGGAAGCTTGGTGATGAAATCCATGGTAATATCTTCCCATTTCCATATGAGGATGTCCAACGGTTGCATCTTGCCATGAGGCCGCTGATGCTCTGCTTTGACCTTCTTGCAGGTCAGGCACCTCTCTACCTACCAGGCTACATTCCGCTTCATGCAGGGCCACCAGTAGTCAGGACGAAGATCTCTGTACATCTTCATCACCCCGGGATGGATAGAAAACCTGGATTTATGGGCCTCATCCATCAAAATCTGTCGTACTCCTCCCTAGTACGGAACCCAGACTCTCTCGTGTAGGTCAGCGACCCACAACTATCATAGTCAAATGAGGCCACCTGGCCTACGATTTGCTCGTACTTTCGGCACTCCTCCTTCAAACCCTCGACCAGCGCCTCTCGGATCTGCTCCAACAGCGGAGTCACTACCGTCATCCTCAAACAAATATCTCTGATCGGGGCTGCCTTACGACTGAGCGCATCGGCCACCACGTTGGCCTTTCTCATGTGATAAAGGATCTCACAAAAGTAATCCTTCACCACATCTAGCCACCGACGTTGTCTCATGTTCAGATTCGGCTGATCCATGAGGTACCTGAAACTCTTGTGGTCCGTGTAAATGGTACATCGGACCCCATAGAGGTAGTGTTGCCAAATCTTGAGGGCGAAGACAAATGCTCCCAACTCCAAATCCTGTGTCGGGTAGTTTGCCTCGTGAGGCTTCAACCGCCTCGAAGCGTAGGCGATGACATGTCCTCTCTACATCAATACCTCACCCAACCCTTAAATGGATGCGTCCCAGTACACCACAAAATGATCCACGTCCTCTGGCAGGACGAGGATCGGTGCCTCGCATAGCCTCTGTCTCAATGTCTCGAACGTTGCTTGCTGCTCAGGCCCCCAACGAAAGACCACGACTTTCTTCGTCAACCGGGTCAAGGGTACGACTATCTTAGACAAATCCTGAATAAATCTCCGATAGTAGCCCACCAATCCCAGGAAACTCCAAATTTTAGATGGAGACTTCAGAAACTCCCATCTCATCACGGCCTATACTTTGGCCGGGTCGACCAAAATATCATTCTGGTTGACAGGGTGCACAAGAAACTGCACCTCGTGCAAATAGAACTCACACTTGGAGAACTTGGCGTACAAGCTCTCCCTCCTCAAGGTATCCAAAACCTCTCTCAAATGCTCTTCATGCTGCTCCTGTGTCTTGGAGTAAACCAAGATATTATCAATGAAAACTATCACAGACCGATCTAGCATCAGTCTACATGCGCAGTTCATGAGGTCCATGAACGCGGCATGAGCATTGGTGAGCCCGAAGGGCATCACCACGAACTCGTAGTGGCCATAGCGAGTCCGAAAAGCAATCTTTTGTACGTTCTCATCTCTGACCCTCATATGATGGTAGCCTGATTGCAAATCTATCTTGGAAAACCAAGACACCCCATGAAGCTGGTCGAAGAGATCATCAATCTTCGGGAGTGGGTAAAGGTTCTTCACGGTTACCTTGTTCAGCTCCTGGTAATCTAAACACATCTGATGCGACCTGTCCTTTTTCTTCACAAACAGGATCAAGGCTCCCCAAGGTGAACTACCCGGCCTGATAAATCCCTTGTCTAGCAGCTCCTGCAGCTCCGTAGACAACTCTTGCATCTCGGGAGGATCCAACCGATATGGTGCCTTGGCTGTCGGAGCCGCACCAAGGACTACGTGGATCCTGAACTCTACCTGTCTCTCCGGAGGTATCCCAGGCAGCTCCTCTAGGAATACATCCAGGTACCCTCGCACCACTGGTACATCACTCACCGTCGCCTTACCCGCCTCCTAGTATCCATGACATAGGCAACATAACCTGCGTACCCCTGCTAGAGGTAGCGTCTAGCTCTCCCTGTTGAACATAAGGCTGGTCCATGCTGTGGCCTCTCGCCCTGAATCACCAGCTCTCCCCCCACTCAGGGTCCTGACCCAGACCAAATGTTGTGCGGAGTCGATCACTGCCTCATTGGGGCTCAACCAATCCATGCCTATAATAACCTCGTTCCCACGCAACCGGATAGGAACCAAGTCTACCAGGTAGCGCTCCTCATACAGCTTCAGAACACAATATCTAAAAACCTTTGATGCTTGTACTGATCGATCGTCCGCAATCTCGACCTCTAGAGGGCAATCCAACATGCCCGAAGACTCGGGGAACCTATTGCTAAGGGCAAGAAAGACAAATGATCGGGTAGCCCCCGAATCAAACAACACCTGAACTGGAATATCGTTCACATGGAACGATCCTAAACAGCACATAATACATATATATAAATATCATAAGCAACATAAAATAAGAGATATGGAGAAGAAAACATACTTGTCACCACATCGAGTGCGGCACGTGCCTCCTCGGTATTCAACTGGAAGGCTCAACTCCTCACTACTGGAGTCTCTATCTTTCCCTGCCGGCCATCAGTAATCTGCAGGGTCGTTGGGGCAGGAGTTGCCACTAGCGCTGCTACTGCTATCAATCTCGAGCAATCGGCCTTTTTATGGCCCTTCTGATTGCAATAGAAACAAATCGGGTATGATGTCTGGAATGTGGGGGTGGTCGCAATACAATCCTTGCCAAAGTGTCCAGTTTTGCTGCACTTATAGCAGCCCGAAGACCCTAGTCTACACACCCATCATGTGGCTTGCCACATTTCCCACAATGGCTCTAGCCCTGATGGCCCTTCGACCTAGCGCCGGATCCCTTGGGTTTCATCCCCGAAACCCCAGTCACTTTCCCCTCTTCTGCCTTCCTCTTTCTGATGTGCTCCAAGTCAATCTCCCTCTCCCTCACCTTGGCAATCATAGAATCCAGAGTCGGACATGCCAAGTAGCTGACATGCTCCCGAATATCAACTCTTAACGTGTCATGATAGCGGGTCTTCCGCATCTCCTCGTTTCCCGCATATTAATCCACCAACAAGGCCCTCTCCCGAAACATGGCGATAAACTCTGTCACTGTCTCTGTCGTTTGTCTCATGTCGAGGAACTCTCTTTCCAGCTGTTAGAGCTCCACAGCTACCACAAACTTTGCCTAAACTTGGTCACAAAGTCTGACCAAGTCATAGCCTCAATGGCTGAGGCTCCCAGAGAGTTACCGACTGATTCCCATCAATCTCTGGCTCTGGCTCTCAAACATCCAGCCGCATACCGAACCTTCGACCCCTTAGAGTAGAAGCTAGTCAGTTGACCAGACTCCATGTTTGCAATCCATCTCCTGGCAATGATGGGGTCCTTCGCCCCGTGAAAGTATCACGCACCACACCCCCTGAAGTCCTTGAAGGACAGTGTGCACGATCCTGACTGGCTGAATGCCATGTCGCTCCTGAACGCCCTGAGGCGGTCGTCCCTCAAATCGACAATCCCCTCCATGATCAACCCAAAAATCACTAGGGTCGCCTCAAGGATGCCTCTCGTGATCTCTGATGCAATGAACTCGCGCAGTCTCTCATCAACTGGTTCAGATCCCGAATCTGAACCCAATCCTGATGCTGATCCTGATCCTGATCCTGATCCTGATCCCGATCCTCCTGCTCCATGATGCGTAATCATCACCATTCTAAAACAAAACACATAATCTTCAGGACCATATATAACCTCGGGAGATCTCATACATTCTATAAATTCCTTAGTTCTGTCTCGGCCCTCCTTGACTTGAGTATAAATCCTCTGTTTTCAGTAGTACGGGCCATACTACCTTCCACATTTATTCGTAGTTTCCTCAAGGATTGCTTTGACTTCACCAGGTCTCTCCTACCACTGTTGCACTCTTTGCTAATCTCTTCCTAGGCTTACCCTAGGGTAACACTCTAATCTACTTTCTACCATCAGTTGCGTAAGAAGTACCTGCCACCTTCACCTAACGAGCTCGCGAATATCATTACATATCACTAAGACCTGATAATTCTTCGAATGAGAGGTCCTACCCTACAATGTTTGGACTCAAACAAGAGCTGCGAAATAGGGCTAGACCTATCCTTCAGAAATTATATAGTCCTCACAATATGTAATGTAATGTATTTGTTTACTAGTTAGCTATACATAGCTAGAAATCTTATTAGTACAAAGCAAGCAGCATTCAAGCATTGAGCAACACAAACCAACCATATCATATTCTGGCTTTCATATTACTGTCTAATCAGTACTATCATGTAGCTTAATAAGCACATACAACAGGCATATTAGGCATCTTTCTAGATCCTTAGCCCTATTCTAGCATGTAGTTTTCATACACATACAATAGGCATAAAATTCATCCTCCTTAGATCCTTAGCCCTACTCTAGGACGCAGTTCTCATAATCATATCATAACATAAAATGTATGGGTATCTTGGGCAAAACAAACTTGAGCTCGGCCGGTTGCGCACTTCACACACCTTATTATTTCTCAAAACTTTTTACTTTAACTTTAGAAAAACCATTTTCTTATGAAAAATCATTCAAAACCTCAATTTGAGTCTAGACACCCCTGAAGGTGTGTCCGAATCCATCAAACCAAGGCTCTAATACCAAATTGGAACATCCCAAATTTCAAGGCAATAAATTTTGTTTTAATTATGTTACTTGTAAAACAGTTACTAAAAAACATCATCAATATCATATCAACCCATAATCCTACAAGTTAAATATCATAAAATATATCGTGGAATAATAATAATAATGTAGAGTACAATCCCAAGAATCTCATAGTGTGGAAATTTGGTGTGCGTGTGATGTGCAGCTACCGTGCCGGCTCCTCCCCCTTCACTAAAGAGGCACCTAAAACAAAACTGAAAACCGTAAGCACAAAGCTTAGTGAGTTCCCCCATCATACCACATACCATACATACACATATTGGCATGCATATTTGGGTGCCCGACCTACCCTGCTGAGCATATCGGGGTGCTCAACTTACCCCTGTTAGGAATACCGGGGGTGCCTAACCTACCCCTGTCAGACATACCGAGGTGTCCAACCTACCCCTTCAGTCCATCTCAACCGGTTATGGGGACTTTTTCACCCCTATTACTGCCACATAAATGCATAACATAATCCTACTGTCAGGCATACTGGGGTGTCTATTCTACCCCCTGGCCTTATCGACCGGATATGGGGACTAGCCCCCTATTACCACTATCACATAACATCATATCATACTAGTACATAAAGCATAACAGATAGTGGCAAACCAGAAAATTATCACGAAGCCAATTATCTCAACTACAATCAACTACTAGTGGGTCGGCATTGGTGCCTTTGACTCACTTCTACTGGAAGGTAACTCACCTCGTAAAGTTGGTTGTTGAATCTCACGTGAAGTAGCCTCAAACAGCTGCTCCAATGGCTCCACGCTACGATAATCACAATAACACTCAATCAGAACTTATATAGTTACTTAGGGTAAAATGACCATTTTACCCCCTTGGCATAACTTAAAATATTCTTAAGGTCCAATTCTAACTTATTAAATCCCATGCACCTATGGCCCATCAAAGGCTCCCTAAGGGCCCACTAATGACCTAATTTTCTAAATTTGGCCCAATCCTTCAAATCTGCCTTTTCACAATTCTAATAAGCCCTTAGCCTAAAATAGAATAATCTTGAGTGGCCCAATATGTCCAAAAGGCCCAATGCTTCTAATTCCAAATTCCCAGGCCCAAAACTATACTCCACAGTGGGCCATGGGGCCCAACAGTCCAGGCCCATTGCCTTAAGGACCAAAACGTCCAATATCGCCACTCTGCATGCGTACTCGCGGCATAGCTAGCACGTACGCCCAGTGTACGTTGGCCTTGACCAAAATGGGGAGTTGACCTACTACGCGTAGCGTACCAGGGTGTACACTGAGCGTATTGGCCAGCTTTCTTGGGACTTCATTTGTGACTTAGTCCATTAAGTCTTTATGTCCAAAATGCTGATCCATATCCATTAAAACCTCCTAATCCATAAAGTCACAAACTTTATGTGCTTGCATGCATGGTTGGGGTCAAAACATGAATTTGGTCTTTTTAATAAGCTTTATAGCTATCAAACACTTGCATGGTTGTGGCTTAATTATCAAGGTCTGATTTTTATGACTTATAGTACTTCTAAAAGCCAAAAAGGACATCTCTTATGCTGTGAACTATCAAGGCTCAAGCATCCTCAACAATGGAGTCCAAAAGTGACATAAAACCCCCAAAAATTAAATCTAAGTATGTAATGATCAAGTTTGATGCTTGATACCTCAAATGGGTCAGAAATGGTGCTTATCTTCTGGATCGACAAACTCCTCTTTAAATCCTTTCTCCTTCTTCAACCCCTCTTCTTCTAAAACACCAACTTTACACAAATAAGCTCTCAAATGGCACAAATACACAAAAGTGGGCTAGGGTTTTCAAGGTGACTGCTTAAGAATGGTTGGGAGGTGTTGGTTTTGAGCATTCTAACACTCTTATGGTGTTAATGCAACCCTATAAACCTTGGATCTATGTTTTCTCTAGTATACATGCAAATATTAAATATTCCAAGGTTTCATCCTAACTAGCATATTATAAAGCACCTATACTACAAAGTTCTAGTTAGATGACATACCTTTTGATGTAGCCTGATGTCTTCAAGCTTTAAGAGCTTAGCCCCAATAGTGTGGAAGCCTCAAGTGGAATCACAAATCACCAAAACACCTTGGAAGAACTTGAGAGAATATGTATGACACTAAAATTGGCCCACTCGTATGTCCTCACACACAAGTGCCATTTTAGGTGCAAAGTACTCCGTTATATAGTTTGGTGGATTAGGGTTAGATCCATGTAAACCCTAATACCCATGTATTTTCATTTCCATGAGATCCATGGGTTAAGCTCCATGGACTATCCATGGTCTTACCATGCAAGCCTAGCCCATTTCAAATAAGCATTAGCCCACACTATAAATACTTGAGCCCATATTTAATTAGTCATACTTATGATCACTAAATTAATTCCAAATTAATTTAAGATCAATACTAATTAAATAATATGATTTGATATTAATATATTAGAACATATAATATATTAATAAATCATAACTTATACTATTCTCACAAGATTATCCATATAAATTGTTCGGGTGAAGTGCAACCCAAATGGACCATGCCGGGTCGGGTTAAGTACATACCAAGTAAGGTTATGCACTTAGACATTAATCCAAATGTCTCCCACTTGGATAACTCTAAAACTATTATTGAGTATGAGTTCGAAACCTAACTGGCAATCGTAACTCTTACTGCCGCTATCGAACTCTGACCTTGTCAACGAACTTTGACCTTTGTCAATGACTTGTCCATTAGATAAGGGATCATATATTTCTCCATTATAGATATCATAGGGACTGAGACATGCATTATAATCATTATCTATGTCCATTTGTTGTTTCCCGATTTCCCATTTATGATGACTGACTGATTGAACAAATCAAATCAGTCCTGGCTCGGCCAAGCACTCACATGTGTCATCATTAAATCATTGAGGGGCCCACAGATATCGCTTTTATCCAGAAGGTAAAAGGAATGGATAAACTTCGACTCATATGGCTTGTTCTACTACTTGTTGAATCATACACAAAGGCACATTTTATAACATCGAGTTACCGAATGCGTTTTCATGCAATCAATGTACAACCAACTCATAGTAACAACTCATATCACTAGGTTTGAAGAATATAATATATTATCGTCTCATGATCACACGTGATAAAATCCATGAAGTGATTCAAATGAGCGCGGGTTGAATCCAATACTAAGAACTTATGAGCACTCATGAGTATTGTAGCACAACTTTGTCCACCAACTTGGACCTCTACAAGCCAACCCATGACAGTCTTGATTCATATCTACTTCCAACATATGACTGAATGTGGATGGTTTGAATAACTTAGTCATTCCAGAAGAATAACCTAGTTATTATGGGTCAAAACATGTAAAGTGAAACACAAGAATAAATGAATCTAATATGGTATCAAAACCTATGAATATAAATAAAAAACTTTCTATTTATCACCATACTGATTACTTATTATTCATTGTTTCGGTTTTATCAACTTTATACTTGAGTTAAAACACTAGGTGTCCCATGCTCCAAGCATGTACACTATATTTTTCTAAACAATAGCTTTGCCATACACCAAGTATGAACTCTATGTTTGTCTATGATCCTTTTCTTTGTGAACTAGATCAATTGAACATAATTTCAATGATTCTCTTTTCACACTTCCAAATCCTTGTCGTAAATGTAAGAATTCCTAACATTTATCAAAATCTATTTAAATTTTAAACTTATAAGCACTGTTCCTCTTGTAATGATTATGCACAAAGCCACAAATCCTTGGAAACAATCATTACAGAGTATTCTAATGGAGAGCAATTCCATGGAAACGATGTCTTAAATTCAAAACGAACTGCTTTGAACATGCTTCTTGCATTAGGTTTCTTTAACCTTACACAGATTACTTCCACTTATGAAGACAACTCTATATTCCCATTTTGACTACTACTTCTGAACAAGAGTTGCCTCTTTTCAGACTATGTCAATATGGTCCTTCCAATATTAACAGTATACTTCCAACTGTCCTTGAGCAACCAATCTTTGGTAAACCTTAGATTGTCCTCGACAATTGCTTAATCACTTTAGTCATATCCAATTCTAGACATTTTTCCCCTTAATGCCCCAAGGCATTTGGAAAATTCAGAAAGGATAAATATTATAGCACATGTAATCGATCTTGTACCCAAAGTAAATGGGATACAATTCACGATGTTTCACATAAAGACATGGTTTTAGACCAGTCTTTTGCCATAATAATTTTTTTGCCATATTCTCAAAATTTGACTATGAAAAGGGATGCCGTAATCAGAATCGAATTTTGAGAACGCAATATATAGAATTTTTTTAAGTTGAACCAATCCAACATAAAATTCATATATATATATATATATATATATATATATATATATATATATATATATATATATATATATATATATATATTCTTGACTAAAGGTGATTAAAATCTCAATATAAGCTCTTTAGAATGATTATAAACTCACAGCTCAAATGGTTCACACAACACCATGAACACGTGGAATAACCTTGAGAATAAGGATACTTTGGTTCCTTCTAGGCAAATCAACCTTGCCCTTTTGTGTACACACACTAGTACCAATTTCACCAACCAAGAACATCTTTATATAGTGTGGAGATTAGGATTAAACCCTAATACCCATGATGTTTCATTTGCATGGTTACTTCACACCTCGTTTTGTGATCCTCGGTATCCTAGTCACAAAACTTGGAGGGCACACTCGAGATGGAAACATGCCTTTGAAAAGTTCATTGAATCTCAAAAGAATCTAGGAATTTCTAAGAACCAAAATAAAAACTAAATATTTTAGTATTTCGGTTTTGGTGGAAATTGGTGAATCATCATTCATCTACCTTTCAAATATGTTATTACTTAGATTACGGCATACCTCTTCTATGTATAATATATTGTGATTGGGTCCTAGCCTTAATATTACATTTGGGTGTTTTATTAAGGACTATATCTATATCAAAATTTGACTATGAAAGAGCTTTATTAGTTAAAGTTCTATCTTCTTTACTAATAATAATAATAAGTCACAAAGAATCAATAAAAGCATATTTTATTCATATTACATAATTTAGTTTCCAACTCTTTTCACAAATCTATAAACCAAATAGAAAACATATGTTGGTGATTTTAGTGTCATCATGTCATTTTATGTAATTGGAACTAACATGTGAGCTAAGAGACTTCATAATTTATACTGTAATACATATATGGATATGTGCGGAGTGCATGCATGTAAAAGATCAAATTAGAAGTTGGTTCGGCAACAAGTCGGGGACCCAGGGGCAGCGCCCCTTGGTCCGAGGTTTCCAAAGGGGTGGCGCCCCTTTGGCTGGGTCTAGGGGCAGCATCCTAATAGGGTCTAAGGGACAGAGCCCCTGGCTAGGGTCTTACTGGATTATCCTAAACTGAATTTTGCATATGAGAACATAGTGGGAAAATCGAATTCTTGAGGGTGATTATGGTAAAACTAACGAAATTCGTTAGTTTTGAAAACCATTGATTTCCTCATTAAATTCCGAACTTCCCTAACTTGCTTCCATAGCAACCCATAACGACCAACCCTAAGAGGCCAACCCCAAATCTTGTTTATTATATAAACGACTCTTCTCTTTGAGAAGATAGACGCAATCATTAGCTTTGTTTTCTTCAGACGAACATAGAATCCTTCTAGCAATTTGACTTACAATTTATGTGCCTAGATTCGTAAGTGTCCTCTTGGATTATCGTAGGCTGAATTTCTTGCAACCCAGAAATATGGTAGAAATACCAGTTCGGAAATTGCTCACACAATCCAAAACGTATCCAAATCTTCAACATAAACCCTAGTTCCTCGTTCCTCTAACAACATACTCATTTTATATCAACAAAACTCATAATATATTAAAATACCTTCAAATTTCAATTCCTACGAATTCTAATTCCTTTGAGATATTTAATTACATCCTAAAATATATGGTGAACCAAATGCCCCTAAATAGTCCAGTATGAGAAGATATTATGATTTAAGATAAAAACATTATAACAAAATATTAAGGCACAAATGTTTATTTTGTACTAGGTCTAAGACCCATGTATTACATGAGTTTATTTAAAAAAAATTAAATTTAAAATTTTAACAATTTGAAAATTTTGAATTTATAAGAAAAATGAGAAATTTTTTGAATTGTTAAAATTAATGAGTCTTTAATGTATTGGATACATTACATATATAAACATTTTCTAATAAATACCTTACATATATATTACCTTATATATTAATTGTGGAACTTTAATTTAATAAAATGAAAAATACAATAAAATGACAAGTAGAAAATAGAAAATTTTAAAAATCTAAAAAATGTCATGTGTCTAAATGAATGAGAATAGGACATTTGGCAAAAAAACATTCATTTATTATAGTAGATACGATATTATTTCTAGGTATATAAAGAAATAGAATATTGATATCAAAGATAATTTAGTTTCATATCATTACCTCGAGTTATTTAAATAAATTTATGAAACTTCCTTGTAAAATATATCTTTATTGTTAACCAATTATGTATTTTCGAATGTTTAATTGAATGTTGAATAAAACATAAGGATTTGTTGCAGTTTCAAAAGAGATCAAGTAAAGTAAATCTATTTCAATGTTATCAAATACATGTGGGACAAAGAGGTGGTTTATAATGAAATGTAAAACAAAAATCATGTCCACATAATTTTTCGAACGTCAAATATTTGATTAGAAAAAAAGACTAGTGATAGGCTAAACGTACAAAAGCGGTTATACTCGATAATTGGGGTACCAAATTAGTTCACCCAATTCAAAGCGGAACCACTCTTGAAACTATTGAACCAAAAGAAACAAAATGCTTGCACTTCATCGCAAGAAAAATATGAAGCCAACCGGTTTAGAGTGATTCTTTAAGTTTTGTGCAAGTTTCATTAGTGAAGAAGATACTAAATAAAATTTCGTCTGTAGGTTCATTCGGGAAACATAGTAGCTCCACTTTCTTTCATGAGAACATTGTTGATGTTGAATTGGAGTCTCCAAATGCATTAGTGGAAGTAAAGAAAGAAATACTTAAAAAGATTGATAAGATGATTGCCGTGAGAATCTAATTAAGAGGATAATGGATTTCTCGAAAAACATAAATGAATAAATACATTTTGTTTATCACTTAAGGGGAGCTTCTTGGAAACTACGGTGCTGTTTGTTTTTTTAAGCCAAAATGTCTGCAGTCTGCGGACCACATATGCAAGCCTCTGCGGCAGAAGAGGTGGACCAAATGTCTGCGGTCTGCAATAAGAAGACTGTTTGTTTTTAACGTCTGCAACCGTTGAAATAAATTAATTTTTCAATCTTAATTTCATGTTATAAAGATTAAAAATGCATTTTCAGCAAAAAGAGAAAAAAAAAAAAAAAAAACGGGTGATCTTTTTTTTTTTTTTTGGTTAAAATGAGGTCTGAAGACCTTTGAAGACAGTGGCCCATGTCTGCGCCAGGAAGAGCTCGTGCAGACGTTTTTTGGTCTGCGCACTTCCAAAAAACAAACACTCTGTGAGGGCATATGTCTACGCGTTGTCTGCGCGGCGCAGACAAAAATGGTTGCGCAGCTCTTCACACACAAAAAAAAAAACAAACAGCCCCTAAAAGTGACATTCCGTAAAGTGGAGTCTGCCAAATAATAAATGTTGGAAACTTTTAAGATCTACAATGAATGGTAGTTGGCGATGGCGGTGGTGGCGGCGACAATTTGTGTCCTAATTTATTTTTATCTATAACTTTTTTGTTACAATTCCAAATGAGTTCATTATTTTTGCTACTTCTGTAACATCGGTCTCTTGAGGTATTATTTAAGTCATATAAACTAATATTAGTTTTGGACTAGCACTTGGACAATGGACCTTTGGAGTGGACCTTAGCAAATTGGGCCAAGAAGTTGGGCTACCGATAAGTCATACGTTGGGCGTAACCTAGCATACGCGAGGCGTAGTGGTCCATTAGATTCGAGAGACTTGGGGGCGTACGCGCAGCGTACCAAGAGGTACGCCCAGCGTACGCGGGTAGATGCCAAACCCTAATTTTTAGTGTTTAAGACATATAAATACCCCATTATAGCCTACCCTTTGGCCTCCTCACCAGTTCCTCGCACTCAGTAAACCGTAGTTCGTCTCATACTCCATTGTTTTGTGTGCTTGACCTTTTCTAGTTCATTTTGGTGCAGAAAGGCTTGGATGAAGTAAAGAGAAGTTTGAGGAGAAGCACTTTAGTATCTTGAGCTCAAGGATCTAAAACCCGTTTATGTATGTATAGTATGTTGGACTTCGGTCCAATGTCGGGGTTAGCCCGATGCAGCTTATATATTTTTGGAATTCGGTATGACGCCAGGGTGGTCCCGAGAAGTAGTTATGTATGCTTGATGTCTTTTTGATTCATGCATGTTGTATGTTATGTGTTATATGTTCTGGGCTTCGGTCTGATGTCAGGGAAAGCCTGATGTAGGTTATGTGGCTATGTTATATGTTTATGATTATATTATGTTCATTTTATGTATACCGGTGTAACATCCGGAAGTCCAGGTATCATATTTTAATTATTTATTTAAGTCAGGAAGAGGGACTCGACGAGTTAACGCCAAAACTCATCGAGTAGGATCGCGATTGATGACTGGATTAAATGAATGGACTTGACGAGTTGGCTAGTGGACTCGATGAGTCCGCGCTGTGGGCAGAAACCCTAAATCCTCGGGCATGTGCCCTATTTAAGGGACCTTATGGCCCTCATTTGCGGCTACCATTCCAAAGAGAGAAACCCTAGCTTGAGCATAGTGAGTGAGAGAAGAGCCATCTAGAGCTTTATTGTTGTGATTTTGCAAAGTAAAAGAAGGGTTTCAGCAAGAAGGACCAAAGGAGGTTGTCATTCCGAGATTTTGGAGCAAGGAGCTTCACTTTGAGGTAACAAATCGGCCCTCTCATTCTGTATGGTGTAGATTGTAATAATCTAGGGTTTCTTGACCCTTGTCTTCAAAGGATTAATGGAGTATATGAAGTCCCAATGTGGAATAAGCATTAGATCTGGACCTTAAGAGGTCCAGAGGGTCCCAACCTTCCAACTTTATGCAGTTCCTTTGGAGTTGTGGACCTTGGTTGTCGTTTTAGGAGCTATTTCATCAAATAAGGACATATGAGTGTTGCATGAGCTTAAAGATTGAACCTTTACGTGATTATTGGGTGTTAGGAGATTAGATCTATAAGTTAGAGAAGCATACCTGACCTCAGAAGGTCATTTGAGTGTTGCGATGGAGGGAACTCGCCGAGTTTATAAGGGGACTCGACGAGTTGAGTCGGGTTGCCCCACAATTCGTGACCAGTGGTAACCCGTCGAGTGAAAGGCTAACTCGACGAGTCGAGTGAGGCCTTAGGGGGATTCTGAGAACACGCATGGACTCGCCGATTCACACGAGTGCACTCGACGAGTCTGATCAAAGTTGACCATTGACTAGAGTTGACTTCAGTTGACCTTAGGGTTTTGGTCAAGCTGGTTCAAGAGAGGTCACGGAGCGGTAGAATGGTCTTCTACCCATTCCTTAGAGATGAGGACAAGAGAAATTATTGATTAGAAATGTTAATATGTTAATAGGAGGAGGCTAGGTCGGGCTATCGAGCACGAGAGGTTATCTGACATCGTACGAGGTGAGTCTTCTCACTATACCTTACCTAGAGTGGTAGTTATGTATGACCGGAAGGTCTTATGTGCTATGATGAGTATGTGATGTATGTTGTTATATGATGTGTATGTGTTGTGTTATGTTATGAGTATTATGATATGGACCGGAAGGTCAAGATGTTATGGACCAGAATGTCAGAGAAGTGAGGCCGGAAGGTCTACTAGGGTTATGCGATGGAAGTCCTCTGAGACACATTGACCGGAAGGTCTTGCAGAGTCACAACGTTGAGTGGCGTATGTGTTATATGTGGTATTTTGGGGAACTCACTAAGCATTTATGCTTACCGTCCTGTGTGATATGTGTTTCAGGTACCAGCAACGACCGCGGGAAGGCGCCGGCATGATCCGTACACATTCATAGAGTTTTATGTATTTGAGATCTTGGGATTGTTTTATTTGGATGATATGTGTTACATTGGATTTTGATATTCTTATGAATGAAATTATGTTTTTTTTAAATGAAAAATTGTTTTGGAAATTCACATTGTTACACCAGACTTCGGTCCGATGTCGGGCAGGGCCCGATGCAGGGGCGGGGCCCAAGTTATGTCGGACCTCTTTTCAATGACGGACAGGGCTCGATGCTGGATTCGTCTAATGTCGGCTGTGGCCGTATGCTGTGGGCAAGGCCAAATATATGTTATATGTGTTATTGTGTGGTATGTGGTAGTTTGGGGGAGCTCACTAAGCTTCATGCTTACAGTTTTCAGTTTTGGTTTCAGGTAGTTCCACTAGCAAAGTGAAGGGCTCGGAATGATTGCATGGCACACACCACAACCTTCAACCTGAGATTGATTGAGACTCTAATATTTTTGTCATATGTTTGGTCACAATATTTGATATGAGGTTTTGAGATACACGACACATGGTTTTCTTTATGATTATGGCTTTATATTAATTTTCAAAACGAAAAATTTGGCTTGTATTTTTTTGATGTTTCAAGTTGGTATCAGAGCCTTGGTTTGAGGGATTCGGGCACACTTTCGGGTGTGTCTGAACTCAAACTAAGGAAGTGGTATAAACTTTTCAAAAGAAAATCATTTTTGTTACAAAAAGGGTTTGGAAAATAGAAAAGAATTTTTAAAAAGAGAAAAAGGGTATGGTGCATGCAATCAACCGAGCTCAAGTAAGTAATCCCAAATTACACATACAAGTTTATGTTACGATATTTTTTTTCAGCTTTATGAGAACAACATGCTAGAGTAGGACTAAGGATCCTTATGTGCCTGTTATATGCGTATCAGCTTTATGAATTGCATGCTAGTACAGACTAGATAGTATGATAGCCGAGTAGTATATGCTTGATTATGTGTACTCAATGCCCGAATGCTGCTTGCTTTGTTCTTTCAGGAGTTCTAGTTGTCTTTCACTAACTAGTAAACGAATATTTTAAGTTACATATTGCAAGGACTAAATAATTTCAGATGGTTAGGTCTAGCTCTATTTCGCAACTCTTGTTTAAGTCTAACCATTGTAGGGTAGGATCTCTCATTCGAAGAATTATCTAGTCTGAGTAATATGTAATAGTATTCTCAAGCTAGTTAGGGGAAGATAGCAGGGACTTCTCATGCAGCTGATGGCGGAGAGTGGGATGGTGATTACCCTAGAGCAAACCTAGGATGAGAGTAGCGCGTGAAGCAGTAGTAGTAGAAGGGGCTTGGTGGAGTCAAGTCAGTTCTTGAAGAAAGTACGAATAGATGTGGAAGGTAGTATGGGCCCGTACTACTGAAAGTAGAGGATCCGTACTCGAATCAAGGAAGGCTGAGATGAGACCAGAGAACTTGTAGTGTATGTGATCCCTCAAATTATGATTAGTATTCTGACGTTTGTTATGATGTGTTTTTCAGAATAGTGGTTTTACGCCCTAGACCAGCAGTTGGCAGTTCAGGTGCTGCAGAGGGATCGGGCTCAGGCTCTAGAGCCAAGTAGCTAGATGAGCATACTAGGGAGTTCATCTCCTCAGAGATAACGCACAATATACTTGAGCAGACTCCTGTGATATTCGGTTCGATCAAGGAGGGTATCTTGGAGCTTATGGACAAGAGATTTAGTGCGTTTCGCACTGAGGTGGCGGCCATGATGAGGTTGCACACGCTCACCTTCAGGGAGTTCAAAGCATGTGGAACTCCCGACTACCTCAGGGCTCGGGACCCTATTACGAGTATCAGATGGTTGGCGGATGTCGCCAACGGATTCTGCAAGAGTAAATGCCCCGAGGGGGACAAGGTTAGGCTTGCGTCCTGTCTTCTGAAGGACAAGGCACATGATTGGTGGGAGGAGGTTGGGAGAGCCATTAGTGATGATACCGTGCTGGATGCGATGACCTGGAGTCACTTCGCAACCAGGTTCAGGGCCAAGTTTGCACCTGCTATTGAGGTGCAGCAGCTTGCTAGAGAGTTTCAGGACCTCCATCAGACTACAGAGACAGTGGCTGAGATCACCGCCAAGTTCAGGGAGAGAGCCCTTCTTGTTCTCAGTATGTGGCGGACGAGGAGATGAAGAAAGCTGAGTATCATGAGATGTTGAGGAGTGATATTAGAATGTTTATGAGCTGCTCCAGTTGTAAGACGATGGAGGACGTGATTGCTAGGGCTCGTGAGAGAGAGAGAGAGAGAGAGAGAGATTGTGGTTGATTAGTGTTTAAGTCCATAACTATATTTTGTATGTACTTGGCCTGAGAGTAGCATTGTCCATTTGAGTTGCATATCATCAAGACAATTTGATAGGATGGACTTCTGAGAAGAGGTTATTTATGATTTGTTAATATATTATAAGTTCTAATATATTAATATGAAATCACATTATTTAATTAGTATTGATCAAGAATTATCTGTGAATTTTTTTATGATCAAAAGAGACTAATTAAATAAATGGGGATTGATTTGGTAAATCATTCATTCTTATAAAGTGGGCTTATGATACATAGTTCTTTATGTTGGGCTAAACCCATGTGGTGACTCATGGATACTCCATGGAGGTTAATACCCATGGAACCTAAGGAATGTGGAAAGTCATGCACATTAGGGTTTGCATGGTGCAACCTTAGTTGTGCCACACTATATAAGAAGCCCCTTGGTTGGTGAAATGACACTAGAGGTTCTTGGAGAGCCATAGGGTCAACTTCTTGTATGCACCATACTCTCTGAAAAGTTATCCTTTGCTCTAGGTGTGTTGTGATTCCATTTGAGGCATTCATACTATTGGTGCTAAGCTCTTAAAGGTTCAAGGATTCCAACTACAACAAAAGGTATGTCATCTAACTAGAATTTTATAGTATAGTTACTCGATGTATGCTACTTAGCATGATGCTTTTGAAACCTGAAATTTTGCATGTATAATAGAGAAAACATAGATCAAAGAATCTAGGGTTGCATGTACACCATAGGAGTGTTAGAATGCTCCAAACCCTTCAGATTGATTTAGAGATGGAGAGAAAGAGGAAGCCAGAGGTGGGGTCTGGCACGACGATTTCAGGAAATTATCCCAAGGTGTCTGACCACAGGTCTAGGAGACAGTAGAGCCATAGTCGTTGTGGAAAATACGGCAGGTTGCACGATGGGGTGTGCAAGGCAAAGAGTTCCGGCTGCTTCAAGTGCGGCCGAACTGGGCATATGAGCAGGATTGTACAGCTACTACCATTACCACTATAGCATCTGATCTGATTTGATTTCATTGCAATTAGAGGGGACACAAGAAGTCATAGTGTTCGAGTCTAGCATCAGTAGGACAGGTGGTGGTACCCGCTCCTACCACTTTGAGGATTACAGACGGCCGACAGGGTCGGGCTGAGGTGCCAGTGGCGAAGAGCAGAACCTTCCAGTTGACAGAAGAGGAGGTAAGAGCGGCCCCTGATGTGGTTACTGGTATGTATCTTCTCCATTATCTCTTTATTATTTCTGATTATTACTCATGTTTATGTATTTTTTATAGGATCATTCTTAGTGAACAACATATCAACTATGGTACTGTTTGATTCGGGGGCTACCCGATCTTTTATGTCGCTCGCACATAGCAAGAGATTTTGTAGAGCTCTGGGGGAGCTGGATTGCCCTATCGATGTTGATATAGCCTATGATAGGACCGTCAGAGTAGCAAGGGTTCATAGAGGATGTACGCTATAGTTATTCGACGGGCAGTTTTTAGTGCATTTGGTTCCTATTCCCCTGCGAGGGAATAAGGTTATAGTTGGTATGTACTTGTTAAGCCCCAATGGGGCAGTGATCGACTGCCAGCAGCAGCTAGTGAGGGTTCACACTCCTAGCGGGGGAGAGGTAGTGATTAGGCCTGTTGAAAAAACCCGAAACCCGTTCTTCCCACCCGACCCGTTCCGAATTCGGGTAGAAGGGCTCGAGTAGAACGGGTAACGGTTATGAACATTCGGGTAATAGGTGAACCGGATAATCATATAGGTCGGGTTTTAGGTATGATTATTTATTTTCGCGTATACCCGAATACCCAAATTCGTTTTTTAACTAATACCAAATATACAATGCAGTCACGTACGCACACTTCAAATACAACAAAACCCTTCATAACATATTATACTGATTGGTATTGTTATTATATATGTATTTGTAAATTGTATGGAGTATTTTCCTAACCAATTCTTTATTAAACCAACCAACATGTAAAAAACTAAAAAAAAATATCAATAAGTGTCACTTAATAAATTTTCGGGTATACCAGAAACTTACCCGACTTGACCTGAAACCCGAAAACCCGAAACCCGAAAACCCGAATTACAATATAGGTCGGGTATCGGGTATTATTTTTTTAAGGAAATACCCATTCTACCCAACCCGTTCTACCCGAAAGCCGAAAATTTTACCCGTTCGACACCCCTAGTAGTGATCCAGGGAGAGAGGCCACAACGCGGATCGATTTTCTGTTCGAAAACGAGGGCGAGGCGCCACATTCAGCAGGGTTGTGGAGGATACATCGCTTATGTCATGGATACCCGGTATAAGGGTATGGCGACGGTTGATGATGTATTGGTAGTGCGAGAGTACTCAGATGTATTCCCGGAGGATTTACCTGGGATATCTCCAAAGAGACAGATTGAGTTTCGTATTGACCTGCTCCAAGGTGCGGCTCCGATAGCCAAGGCACCATATCAGTTGGCTCCTTCCGAGATGCTGGAGTTGTCTACGCAGCTGCAAGAGCTACTAGACAAGGGTTTTATCAGGCCGAACAGTTCGCCATGGGAAGCCCCAATTTTGTTTGTGAATAAGAAGGATGGCTCGCATCACATGTGCATAGATTACCCGGAGCTGGACAAGGTAACGATGAAGAACCGTTACCCACTCCCGAGGATCGATGATTTATTTGACCAGCCTCAAAGAGCATCATGGTTCTCCAAGATTGATTTACGGTTCGGATATTACCAAATGCGGGTTAGAGATAATGATGTGCAGAAGACCGCTTTTAGGACCCTCTATGGTCGTTATGAGTTCATGGTGATGCCGTTTAGGCTCACCAATGCTCAAACCATGTTCATGGACCTCAGGAAACACGTGTGCAGACCGATGCTGGATCGACCTGTGATAGTATTCATTGATGACATCTTGGTTTACTCCAAGACTCGGGAGCAACATGAGGAGCACCTGAGAGAGGTGCTGGAGACACTGAGGAGGGAGAGACTTCTTGCGAAGTTCTCCAAGTGTGACTTCTGGTTGCGCGAGGTGCAGTTCCTTGGGCACCTTGTCAACCAAAAGGGTATTTTAGTAGATCTGACCAAGATAGAGGCCGTGATAGATGACTTCGTAGTCTATTGTGACGCTCAGGCAGCGATTGTCTGAGGCATCAATTCTCACCCTGCCGGAGGGTGTAGATGACTTCGTAGTCTACTGTGACTCTTCGATCACAGGCATGAGAGCAATGTTGATGCAGCGAGGTAACGAGATAGCTTATGCTTCGAGACTATCCGGCGCATGATTTAGAGCTGGGGGTTGTGGTGTTCGCCGTCATGATTTGGCGGCAATATCTCTACGGGGTCCGGTGTACTATTAACACGGACCACAAGAGTTTGAGGTACCTCATGGATCAGCCGAATCTAAACATGAGGCAGCATCGGTGGTTAAACGTGGTGAAGGACTATGATTGTGAGATCCTTTACCACCTGGGCAAGGCCAACATAGTTGTTGACACCCTGAGACGCAAGGCGGTAGCGGCCCCGATCTGAGACATCTGTCTAAGGATGACAGTGATTACTCCATTATTGAAGCTGATCTAAGAGGCGCAGGTTGAGGTCCTGAAGGAGGAGCGGCGAAGTACAAGCTAATCATAGGCCAGGTGGCCTCTTTTGACTACAACAGTCGTGGATTGTTGACCCTGGAAGGAAGGGTCTGGGTGTTGTACTGGGGTGGGGTATGATAGATATTGATGGACGAGGCCCACAAGTTTAGGTTCTCCTTCCATCCAGGGGCGACGAAGATGTACTGAGATCTTCGACCCGATTATTGGTGGCCTTGCATGAAGCGGGACATAACATGGTACGTGAAGAGATGCATGACCTGTAGGAAGGTCAAGGCGAAGCACTAGAGGCCGCATGGCAAGATGTAGCCCTTAGACATCCCCGTGTGGAAGTGGGAAGACATTACTATGGAATTTATCACTAAGCTTCCTAGGATCGCATGTGGGGTCGTTTCGATATGGGTCATCATGGATCAGTTGACCAAGAGAGCCCACTTCATACCGATCCAGGAGAGCATCTCGGCCGAGAAGCTGATCGAGATTTATATACGAGAGGTGGTGGCACGACATGGACTGCCTGTCTCAGTAGTGTAAGACTAAGATATCCGTTTTACTTCTGGATTTTGAAAGTGGTTTCATGAGGAGAAGGGTACTTGTCTTCATGTCAGCACTGCTTCCCACCCTCAGACAGACGGACAGAGCGAGAGGACGATTTAGACTCTCAAGGACATGCTTTGATCATGCGTGTTAAATTTTGGTGACAGTTGGGATACGTATCTTCCATTAGCGGAATTTTTGTATAACAACAACTACCATTCCAGTATAAACCGGCCTCCCTTCGATATGCTTTACGGGAGGAAATATAGCACCCCAATTTGTTGGGGTGAGGTCCGTCAGAGGATCATGGGGAGTACGAAGGTAGTACTTAAGACCACGGAGCGGATCCAGTAGGGACAGAGTAGGCTTCGTACTGCTCAGAGTCGGCAGAAGAGTTACGCAGACAAACGACGTTCGGATTTGGAGTTTCAGGTAGGCAACATGGTCCTCTTGAAAGTGTCACCCTGGAAGGGTGTTATCTGGTTTCGGAGGCGGGGCAAGCTGGGCCCCTGGTACATCGGCCCCTTCAGGGTCATAGCCCGAGTGGGCAAGGTGGCATACAGATTGGATCTTCCAGCCGAGCTCATTCAGATCCACAACACTTTCCATGTTTCTCCACTACAGAACTGCCTAGTAGACGAGACAATGATTGTACCCTTGGAGGACATTTAGGTTGATGAAAGCCTGAATTACATTGAGAAGCCAGTGGTGATACTGGATTGCAAGACGAAGGAGCTGAGAAATAAGAGAGTCGAGTTAGTAAAGGTGCAGTGGCAGCATCGAAAGGGTTCAGAGTGGACTTGGGAGTTCGAGGAGGAGATGAGGGAGCACTACTCGGAGTTGTTTATGGATTCAGCACCAGCAGACTTCGAGGACGAAGTCTGATTCAAGTGGGGGCGAATTGTAACATCCGTCTCTCGAGGTATTATTTAAATCATATAAATTAATATTAGTTTTGGACTAGCACTTGGACAATGGACCTTTGGAGTCGACCTTAGCAAATTGGACCACGAAGTTGGGCTGCCCATAAGCCGTACATTGGGCGTAACCTAGCGTACGCAAGGCGTAATGGTCCATTGGATTCGAGGGACTTGGGGGCCTACGCGCAGCACCAAGAGGTACGCCCAGCGTAAGCGGGCATATACCAAACCCTAATTTTAGGGTTTAAGACATATACATACCCCATCATAGCCTACCCTTTGTCATCCTCACCAGTTCCTCACCCTCAGAAAATCGTAGTTTTTCTCATACTCCCTTGTTTTGTGTCCTTGACCATTTTGAGTTCATTTTGGCGCAGAAAGGATTGGAAGAAGTAAAGAGAAGTTTGAGGTGAAGCGCTTGAGTATCTTGAGCTCAAGGATCTGGAACTAGTTCATCTTTTGGCACCCAAAGGAGGCATAAAGCTCCTATCTTTCCTTTTAGAATCTTAGATCTAGGGTTTTGAAGCTTTGGAGCTTTTTAGGTCCAAAAAATGGATCTTGTTCATGCAACTTCGTTTTTGAGCTTAGGGTTGCCACCCTGGAAGCTCAAAGTGTTCCTTTAGCAGTAAAGTTGCACGCTTTGAGGAGCCATGCATGAGATCTAGCCATTTCCATGGAAGTTTATTGTTATTTTTAGAGTTGGATTCATTTGGTGGTTGCAAGCCACCAAGTGATCGACATTATGGGTTAGGACAAAGTATTGGACTCAGATCTGTAGTTTGGAGGTAGGGTCTTAATGGATTAAGCAGTTTTCGAGAAAATGGCTTAACAGGAAAGTACGCTGGGCGTACCCTCCATTTCGGCAGTACGCGCAGTGTACAAAAAGGTACACTTAGCTTACACTCAGTGAGTGGCCTTAATGTTATTGAGCCTCGGTTTGAGCCAAGCTTTGGACATATTTGTAATGGGCCGTGATAGGCATTCAGGAGTCAGTCATGGGCCCAAGGATTAGTTGGGCTTGAGATGAAAGCCCATTTGAGGAGTTGGGCCCAATTTAGAAAATTTAATGGGCCTTAATTTGTTTGAAAGGACTAGAAAGGATTGGGCCTAGGTCATGGACCAAATAAGATCAAAGGGGTAAAATAGTCATTTTACCCATAGAAGAATCCTTAGTGTTTTACTAAGTGTTTTTTTGGTCATAATAGTCGGGGAGTAGTTGGAGCAGTAGACAGAGTTACCTTTGCACGAGTTTTCAGCAGCCAGATTGAAAGGTGAGTTTTCCTTTAGTAGGAACGGGTCTAAGGCACCAACGCCGCCCGTTTATGTATGTATAGTATGCCAGACTTCAGTCCGATGCATGGGTTATCCCGATGCAGTTTATGTGTTTCCGGACTTCGGTCTGATGCAGGGGCGGTCCCAAGAAGTAGTTATATATGCTTGATGTGCTTATGATTCATGTATGTTGTATGTTATGTGTTATATGTTTCGGGCTTCGGTCCGATGTCGGGGCAAGCCCAATGCAGGTTTTGTGATTATGTTATATGTTTATGATTATTTTATGTTCATTTGATGTATACCGAACGCCGGTTCGATGCCGTGCAGGGCCTGATGCAGGGGCAGGGCCAAGTTATGTCGGGTCTCGGTCCGATGTCAGGCGGGGCCCGATGCAGTGGGGGAGGCCCAGTATGTGTTATATGTGTTATTGTATGGTATGTGGCAGTTTGGGGGAGCTTACTAAGCTTCGTGATTACGGTTGTTAGTTTTGGTTTCAGGTACTTCCACTAGCAAAGGGAATGGCTCGGGATGATTGCATGACACATACCACAGCCTTCAGCCTGGGATTGATTGAGACTCTGATATTTTTGTCATATGTTTTGTCACAGTATTTGATATGATGTTTTGAGATACATGACACATGGTTTTCTTTATGATTATGGATGATTATGGCTTGATATTAATTTTCAAAATAAAAATTTTTGCTTGTATTTTTGGGATGTTTCAAGTTCTTCCTATTTGTCTTTGACATATATTAGAGTAAAGAAACCTTTGGCTTCAATGTACTAGAACCCAATATTTACATGAACCCCCGAGGGCTGTACTTTGAAAACTAAATACAAACACTAAGAGCTTTGCCATTCATTTATCCTTGTTATTTAAGCTCTTATTTAATCATGGGGAATGCTCTAAGAAGGAATATATACCTTAAATTCCATATAAAAGGTATAGAGTCGATCATAATCTTCCTAATCTAAACATTTCACACTATAACAACCTACTTTATTGTCTTATCTAATTATAGCATCCACCTTTTTTATATCTTCTAATTTAGGTCTAAGCACCAAATTCTTTTACATCATTTCACTTATAAGGAATATTATAAAATTTATTAATAGAATTAATTCCATACCATACTGTATAGACAATGTCAAACACAATTTCTCATATGTTGTCCATTTTCTCATTATTTTCCAAGATCTTGCAATCCGTTATATAGTTCCATACTTTTGGTACATTAAAATTATAATGTACTTATTGTCCTTTTAGACCGGTTACATTACAAGTTGCTTACCTTACTTTTTTTTTTTATTATTATTTAATTATGTGATTTTTTCGTTTATCCTACTTTTAAGCATAATGAAAGTATACATTGTGACTTTCACCATTGTTTCATAAGTACAACATCGAAGATTAGAATTGTCTTTTTTCATAAACGAATTTCACTTAAAATTTGTCTTTAGACATATTTTTCATAAATTCATTATTTTGTGCTATACTAGCATATGTTACGACATGTATAAGTAAAATCCACTCTTTTATTTTTAACTTTAAAGTTTGATAACCGTTGGTTTCTTAGCATTTTATATTTTTTCCCACTTCAAGGAAAAAAAATTTAGAAAAATCCCAATATTTATAGAAAAGTTACACTTTAGTCCCAAGATTATTTTTTTGAACGAAAAAGCCCTGAAAACCGGCACAAATTTGCAGTTTGACCATTTTTGACCAGTTGAAACCCGTACCAAATTAATTTAGGACTATTTCGTAAACTAACTCAAAATATTGTGACTTTTTCATAAACAAAAACTATTATGACTTTTCTGTAAAAAAAATATTAGGACTTTTCTACAAACAAAACCATTATTATTATTATTATTATTATTATTATTATTATTATTATTATTATTATTATTATTAAAAATATAAATAAAAATACTATTTTTTGAACTTGTTATTATTAATATTGTTACTAATACATATAAATGCATTTAAATGAAAAAAATAATATTAATGACATTGTTTAAGGGTGGAGATGGAGGAGATGGTGATGCTTTTAGCATTGAAATCACGAATGTTTGCTTGTATATTTTACCTTGTATATGGTCATTCATATTTGTTATGCATTTATATTTGTTATTATTGTTTAAAGGTGGAGATGGAGGAGATGGTGATAGCCTATGTATCGCGGCAGCTGAAGTCGCAAGAGACGAGATACCCCACACATGATTTGGAGCTGGGAGCGGTGGTGTTCGCTCTTAAGATTTGGAGACATTATCTATATGGGGTCCACTGTACCATATACACGGATCACTAGAGCCTGAAACACATCATGGATCAGCCAAAACTAAACATGAGACAACGCAGGTGGCTGGATGTATTTAAGGATAAGAATGTGAAATCCTTTACCACCCCGGTAAAGCGAACGTGGTGTCGAATGCTCTGAGCCACAAGTCAGCTGGGTCTTCCACCCTAGCGATATGTATGAGGATAGCAGTGGATTCTCCTCTTGTGAGTTTGATTAGAGATGCTTAGGCTGAGGGCATGCAACCAGAAAACTGGAAGTTAGAGAGAATCAGGGGCGAGAACACCCGGTTTGTGCAGGATAGCTGGGGATTGTTGACCCGATGTGGTCGGGTATGGATTCAGATGTCTGGTGGGGTCAGACAGACAGCTATGGAGGAGGCTCACAAGTCTCACTTTTCTATACACCCGGGGACCACCAAGATGTACTGGGACTTGAGTTTGAGCTAATGGTGGTCGTGCATGAAGCGAGAAATCACTTGGTACGCTGAGAGGTACTTGACCTGTAGGATGGTCAAGGCCGAGCATCAGAGGCCGCATGGCACGCTGCAGCTCTTGGAGATTCCCATGTGGAAATGAGAACAAATCATGATGGACTACATTACCAAGCTGCCGAGGACGGCGGAGGGGTTGGATGCTATATGGATCATCGTAGATCGATTGACCAAGAGTTCCCATTTCTTGGTCATACAAGAGAGTTCATCGGCTGAGATGTTAGCCGACATGTATGTTTGTGAGATCGTCGCTCTCCACGGGGTTCTGGTCTCCATTGTTTCCGACTAAGATGTTAGATTTACCTCCCGTTTCTGGAAGAAGTTCCAAGAGGAACTAGGCACACGACTGCATTTTAGCACAACATTTCATCCACAAAACGACGGGCAGAGCGTGCAGACCATACAGACCCTCGAGGATATGTTGAGGGCATGTGTCATTGAGTTCGGATGGATCTGGGATTCCCACCTACCCCTTGTAGATTTCGCCTACAACAACAATTATCATTCCATCATTGGCACCCAACCTTTCGAGCTGTTGTATGGGCGGAGATGTCACACCCTGGTATGTTGGAGTGAGGTTGGACACAGGGTGATGGGACGAATGGAGGTAGTCTTGCAGACTACCGAGAAAATTCAAAAAATTAGACAACGACTACAGACTGCTCAAAGTTGGCAAAAGAGCTACGCCGATAGACGCCGATCTGAGTTAGAGTTTCAAGTCGGTGAAATGGTACTCTTGAAGATCTCGCCCTAGAAGGGCGTAATCCGCTTCAAGAAGAAGGGGAAGTTGGGTCCCCGATACATTGGACCATTTAGGATCGTTTCCAGGATTAGCAAGGTGGCATACAGGCTAGAGTTATTGGAGGAGCTTAGTCGGATCCACAACACTTTTCACGTTTTGTAATTGCGAATGTGCATTATGGATCAGGAGGCAGTGGTATCGTTAGATGACCTTCAGGTCGATGAGTGCCTACTGGAGAGGAAGTTGAAGGTTCTACAGAACAAGGAGATACCATTGGTGAAGTTACAATGGGAGCATCGGAAGGGATCCGAATGGACGTCGGAGCCCGAGTCCGAGATGCGGGAGCATTACTCGGATCTATTTGCCATAGCAGACTTCGAGGATGGAGTCTAAGTCAAGTGGGGGAGAATTGTAACATCCCGATATTTTTCACATATTTCCAAACTCTCCTCTATCATTACTTTATAATTTATAGTCCTTGGGGTTGAAGTGAAGAGCCAAGATAAGTTTGAGGGCCAAGTTTGCAAACTTAGGCCAAGAGGGAGTACATTGCACGCACATAAGAGTATGCTAAGCGTACTAAGGTCTGCCTTAGTACGCTGGGCATACACTTGTATACGATGGGAGTACAAATGTCAAGGTGAAACCCTAATATTTAGGGTTTGGGGCCTACATAAGCAACATTATGAGCACCAAACCTTCCCTTACCTCAGCCTCCACTGCATAAAATCGTTCTCCCTAAACCCTATCCTTTCCTTTGTGTTTTTTATTGAGTGTTCCTTGAGTGCTTGAAGAAGAGGGTGTTGCATCCTAGAATTGGAGAAGAAGATCAATCTTGTAGATCTGAAGTTAACTTGTTCCCTAGAAGCTCCAGGAGGTAAAAAGCTCCAAACTTTATGCATATATGTATGGATCTTGTGATTTTGCTTTAAGAAGAACCATTTCTTGTCCCAAAAGCCATAAGATGGTGCATGATGTTATTTGGACAAAAAGGACTGTCCTTCCAGACTCTTGAAGGGATTTGAGTGATAAAAATGAGGTCCTTTTAGCTGAATGTGTTCTATGCATGGAATAAGAAGGTCATAATGGATTAAGACCAAGTATTAAGAGCTTTTTCGACGTACAAAGTGATAAAGTTCATGACTTATGGATTAAGACCAAGTATTAAGAGCTTGTTAGGTCACTAGATCTGAAGTTTGGGCTTTAGTGCTTAAGCCATTAAGCGCTTAATAAGGTTTTGGCAAACCTTCGAGTATGCCTAGTGTAAATCCAGTATGCCCAGTGCACTGGGTCAACCACCCCGATGGTGGTCAACGTCTGAACGAGTACCCCCTCGCGTATTAGAGGAGTACACCCCACGTACGTCCTCTGTTAGGCCCTTGACAAATGGGCTTCAGGTTTTGGGCTATTTATGGACTATTTGGATTTGGGTCTTTGCTGGACTTTATGAATAATATATTTTAGGCCAAGACGGGATACTGGATCATGGCATTAGGCCGAATTATGAATTTGGGACTAATTTAGTAAATTTGGCCAATATTGGACTTTATAGAAGGACTTTCAAGTTAAGGACTTGGTATTGGGCCTTGGCCTAATAAAGAGAATGTACTTAATGAGTTTTGTGGACACTTAGTCAAGAAGGTTATTTTGGGTATTAACTTAATATTTTTAAGTAATAGTTTGGGATTCCTGGTGAGACAGTAGTCAGAGATTTACGGTAATTCGGCACTACTTACGAGCTGAGTAACCTCACTATATTAAGGGGTCTAAGGCACCAAGACTAGCCCATTGGATATGTTATCCTAGCAGTGGTAGTATGTTGAGTATGAGTTAGTGTTGCATGCTGGTTGCTACGCCAGTTAGGTAGATCTGCAGGACTAACTGTGTTGTTATGTGATTATCTGAATACGCAGTGGTTGTGTTATATGTTGACATGTTATGTGGGATGGGTTGGGGTGATACTGCTCAGTGTAGTAACCAACAAACCAGGGAGCATTCCAGATATGAGCTAAGGGAGACTCGTACTGTGGGATTGAGAGCATTCTAGTTATGAGCTGAGGGAGACTCGTACTGTAGGCTCGATGGCAAACCAGATGTTACTTGTGGACCCGTAAGGCAATTCAGACTTACACTGTGGGCCCAGGGTGGGGGGGGTTAATCTAGTCTGTAAAGCTATGGACCCAGTACATGTTGTTGTTTTTATATGTGTTATGTATAGTGTATCGGTATTTTGGGGGAACTCACTAAGCCTCGGGCTTACAGTTTTAGTTCATTGTTTCAGGTACTTCAGGGGATCGCGGCAAGGCGAACGCATGATCGTACAGCTCCTCATTTTTTTGTTTATGTTTCTAGGAAGACTCTGATATTATACATTTTTAAAACAACTTTGTAATGTTTTGATGATTTTTAAATGTTTTTAAAAGTTCAAATTTGGCATGATTTTTATGGATGTTACACATCAACTATAGCTCTAATTTCTTAAAACATTTTTGTTTCAACACCTACCTTTCCTCCATTTGATTCTGATCCATTTCAACATTCTCAAGTTGAGGGGGAGAATGGTCATCCTTCCCTCAAATCATTTTTTTTACATAGCTAATGATGTAGCAGATCAATTCGCTAAATTTGATTGTATTCCGAACAAGAACGAAGATGATGCTAACTTCTTTGACTTTCCGAACCAAGACGATGTCGACATGTCTAGTTCAGAAGTTCAGGGGGAGCATCATCCTAAAATTCAAATTGTTCAGGGTGGAGCAGCACAACATCATTGTTAATATCATATCATTTGCTGCACATGAACTTCCGAGATTACACATTTGGAGAAAGGATCATCCTCCAAATCAAGTCATCGCAAATCTCAACGCTGGTGTAAAAACTTGTTATGCTACCAACATCCGAAATGAGTGTCAATTCTCGGCATTCATTTCAATGGTTGAACCAAAATCCATCATGGAAGCATTAGAGCATGCTGACTAAATTCCAGCTATGAAAGAAGAATTAAAAGAATTTGACATAATTGAAGTGTGGGCTCTCATCGCTCCTCCTCAGGATCACCCTATTGTTGGCACAAGATAGATATTCCAAAATAAGTTCGATTATGTCGGATTTATTATTAGAAACAAAGAAATACTGGTGGCAAAAGGATTCACTCAGATCAAAAGGACTTGATTACAACGAGTCTCTCTCTCCTGTTGCTCGTCTTTAAGACACCAGAATATTTCTTGCTTATGCATCTCACAAAGAATTTAAAGTTACCAAATGGACGTTAAAAATGTCTTTCTTATTGGTGAACTAGATACCAAAGTGTATCTTTAACATCCCCCTGGTTTTGTCAATATTTCATATCCAAACTATTGTTAGAAACTTCAAAAAACTGTATATGGACTCAAGCAAGCTCCACACGCCTGGTACGAGACTCTAGCTGATTTTTTAAAGAGTTCTGGTTTTCAAAGAGGAATTTTTGATCCTACTGTATTCTAAAGATCGAATGTAAGCCATCACATGTTTGTCTAAATTTATGTTGACGACATCATCTTTGGATCCTTGGATTTAACGATGCTTGTTGATTTCACAAATTTAATGGTTAGTCGATTCCAAATGAGAATGAATCATGAATTAAGTTTCTTCCTAAAACTCCAGTCAAGAAAACCAACAGAGGAATCTTTTTTTCACTGGGAGCATATATTTCCAAACTTTTGAAAAAGTATTCGGAGGACAGTTGTGCCTCTGCAAAGGCTCCAATGGTTTTCAGACACAAGATCTTCTCAGACCCGTCAGGTGTTGTTGAATAAAAGAAGTATAGGGGAATGATTGGATCACTACTCTACCTTACTGCAAGTCGTGCATACATCATGTTCTCTACATGCCTCTATGCAAGATTTCAAGTTGATCTGAAGATGTCCCATCTTCTGGCTATCAAGAAAATATTCTGATATCTCAATGGAACAAATACCCTAAGAATTTTGTATTTGGTTAATGAAAGTTTCCTTCTTCAAGCATACTCCGACTCAAACTATGGAGGTCTTCAACTGAACAGAAAAATCACTTTAGGAGGTTGTCAATTTTTGGGTGGAAGGTTGTATAGTTGGTCATCTAAGAAACATAACTGTATTGCTCTCTCAACAGCCGAAGCAGAATACATCGTTGCTATAAGTTGCACTTCATAATTTCTTTGGACGAAATCATAGCTTCTAGACTATGGTTATCGATTTCAACAAATTCCAATCTATTGTGATTCTCAAAGTGCAATTACAATTTCTCAAAATCCAATTTAGCACTCTATGACCAAACACATCGATATTCAGTACCATTTCATTAAATATCGTGTTTTAAAAGGAAACACCGAACTTATTTTTGTTCCATCTAACGATGAAATTGATGATGTCTTTACTAAGACATTAGAAGAAACCAAATTTAATGGGTTTATAAAAAAAGGTTATGATGATGCCTGATCCACAATTCTTCCAAGAGACTTGTACTCTCCGATGGGAACATCAGAATGTCAAATAATTTCAAAGCCAAATTCATTTAGCCTCGGAATCGTTTCCTCTTGGAAAATATAGGATCATTTTATGTGTCTTTTTGTCTAACCTCTTCTTCTAGTTTTTATGTTCTACAACTTTCCTCATCTCTTGAAGCTTTTGACCAATATAGTTACATTGGTGTTTTTTCATTAATCTCGTCTCAGAGTTTATTTCAAAATCAAATGTTATGAAGTTCATCTCGGAATTCAAATCCGAAACGATAATGTGCCTTCATCTCTTATCCTTGTTCGAGTTGTGATCCTTCAATTCTTGGAATCTAAATCTTTTGAAATAGGTCCTCTACTATCTTAATGCATTTTTACCTCTGACGTCAATTTGATATTGTGCCATATTTAACTCTATACTATGTACTAATGACGTGTTCATATTATTTCTGAAGTATCTTATGACATATCATCTCGGAATCCAATTGTTGCGTGATTCTCAGTTGTAAAAGAATTTCAAAGGTTTTCATTTAAGTTTTTTAATCTCAAACGTTTTCTCATTTATATATTAACAATTACTTTTCTTTATGATTATCCTTTAATTCTCAATAAACGTGCTTTAACACACGTTCCTATAAAGCACATGTCAACTCAGAACTGAAACGATGGTTTTCTTTTTTGGAACAAACGGACGTCCCATCATTTGTGTATAACAGTTGTTAGGAATTCCATTTTTGGCAACACTTCAAATGCAACCCATTTTGTGTTCAAGTGTCATCAATACTTTTCATTCATCCCGACTCGGAATATCCAACTTACAAAAGAATTTTGAATCGTAACTATTCCGACTTTTCACTATATCTATCCTCTTCATTAGAGCTTTCTCTGTACTCTATTCTTCAAAGCATTCAGGCACTCATCAATGGCGTCTTCCGAAAATGTTCCTGAAGTTTCAAAACTTGCAACTAAGAAAAAATCTTTCAAGGGTTCCTCCTCATCGTCATCGATTGAGCCTATTCTCAGGGAAACAACCTAACTTTCACTAGGCTACATGGATTATGACGAATCCATTCAATTGATGATTGAATTCATCTCCCATCACCCCATCTCTGTTCCTCTCACTAAAATTCCAAGCCTTAAACTTCCTCTTCGCATTATTCACAAAGCTTTTGAGAGAATCAAGATCGAGAATGACGTGCTTGAAACTAAACTCGTTGATGACAAGATCGTTCCTCTGCACAAGAAATTTTTTCTCAAAGCTATTGGTATTCTAGAAAACCCCAAGGGTTTTCATGTTCAAAATCCTATGCCTGAAGAGTTTTAGTCTTTTGTTAATGAAATTGGGTACAATGGTGAATTCAACGCCAAGAAGTTCAAGAAGTTAGTTGTTCCTAGTCTTTGGACTGTCATGATTCATCTAATCCTTCAAGGATTATCCGGAAAGCATGGTGGTACTGACACCATGAGAAAGGACTATTTGTATATCGTGTACAACATCTACTTCGAAAGAAGCAATGCAGTGGGCTTTACCAAATTGTTATGGTAGGATTTTTAGAAATTTTCCATCAAAATTTAGCCTAACGAGATATCGAGTACAAGATTTTGGGCTCCGATGCTTTAATAACTGTATGAAGAAAGATGAGAAGGCATTCCTCTCAATTCCAATCTCAAAGAGGTATATCTTTCCTTTAAGGCCATTAGAACTTTTAGGCTTCCAAACCAATCTGCTTTCAGACCTATTCGTCACTTGCCACAATATATGTTCGTGGCAGTTCAATCCAACTCAAATTATCTTAAACACCATGTTGAGACTTCGGTTATGTATGACCCTACACAATCTACCTGAGTCTCGGATTAGCAGCATTCACATGCGAGCAAACTAGTCTCTACTTGTGGCCGAAAGAAGAAAACGGCTAAACAAAAAACATTACTCCCAAAAGTTCAATCCAAAAAGAGGACTAAAGTTAGTGGATCCTCTCAAAAGGAAACACATATTGGCATTCGATCAAACTCTAGATCACTGCTAACCCAACCTGTCCAATATTATTAAGTACCCTTAGAAGGTTCAGTATCAGACACACACACTCATGGAGAGTTTGCACACAATCTACCCCCATCTTCCCAAAAAAGATGGTGCAGGTATTGAATATAGTCCCTTGAACCCCCATAGGACACACCCACGAGTCACTTTGGAAATCCCTCTCGGTTCTACACTTGCACAATCAGGAGCCCCTGCTTTTAATTCTAAGATTTTGGAAGCTAGAGTTATCGCTCCTACTTCTAAAGCCCTAATTGGTCTAATACGTGGTTCAGTTAAAGGATGACCATGTACTTCTGATAAATATTGCTCTGATTTTGTAGACAAGGCTCATACACGTTATCCGAAGCTAACAAAAGCTCACGTGGAGTACATGCTTATGTCAATGCGTCACCAAGCTATTCAAAGCAATTTCCCATTCACTTTTACAAGTGATACAGAAACTGATAAAGATTTCACCTCTTCCGAACAAGCTCAACAAACCACTATATAAGATATTCCCAATCTAAAAATTGTTTTGGATGATCCTCCTCCAACTTTTACAAGCGAAGAAACTCTTAAGCCTCCCTCTGACGAAGAACATTACAATGATATAATGTTTAATGATGATAACACATTTGTTGGTGCTATTCCGATCACCACTTTCAAGTCATTATAGAAGCCCTCCTCTTCAAAACTGGCAAACGATTTCGATCTTTTCTCCAGCTACTCAGAAGTAGAAGAACTAAATGTTGATGCCAACACTCCAAGCAATCATGGCAACGAAACTGAAACCAATTCAGCTGATCACCCCACTTCTTCGGAACCACAAGATGATGAAGTTGATGATGAAAATGATAAATAATCTGAGAGTTCTACCTTGGACCTAGGATCTTCAGATGAAACATCACAAATCCTTTTGCCTTATTAGAACTCCGAAATAATGTTTCTAGTGTTGTTTCCAAGGTTGAATCACTCAACAAGTGTGTAGCTCAACTCGACTCTAAGATCAATTAGAAGGTTACCAACCTCGACTCCAAACTTGAACACATTCTCAAATATCTCTTCGAGATCAAAGAAACTGGCCATTCAGAACTTGATCGGGAAAGTCAACTTGACCAGCTCATTTCTCTTCACTTCAAGCATACTCTGGAAGAAGTTGAATAGAAATACAACGACAACTTTGATCACTATTTCTCCAACACCACTACTATGCTCAAGATTCATGATGACATGATTAGTGCGACCAACGAACTGATTAAACCAACTCATGTTCATCATGGAAATCAAACCCAAAGGCTTAAGAAAGAGATTCGGAAGAAGGACGAGCTGAATCTAATTATGTAATAGGTCCTCATCAAGATGCCCCAAGCATGATGGAATATTGTTGATGTTTCGAATAACAAGTTTGATGAAATGCTCTTGATTTTGGGTTCGCTGTTTGCCCATCTAAAAGCTCAAGCCCCCATCGATGAAGCCTACGACTCTCTCTCCAAACAAATAAAAATGAGCTTTCAAAGAGTGTTCGAACACATAGTTGACCTTCAGGCCAATGCCATACTTGCATCGGATGTTGGGCGTTCCATTGCAAGAGTGGGAGAATGAACTAGTCAGAGAGAAAAATGAATCCAGTGGAACCCTGTCCCATGATTTTTGCTCCAAGATGAATCGATTGATGATGACTCTCTCGAGGTTGAAATCATTCAACCTCTTAAGAAAGGCGATGAAGAAGATGAAGACCTAATTTAAAATATTGTTCTAGGACTTCAAGCTATTAGGGAAGAGCCAATGAAGGTTCTCTCGGAAGAAGAAAAGAGGATATGGTCCACTATCTCTTGGCCATCGACGAGCTAGGGAGACCCAACTCGACGAGTTGGCATTGGAAAGGAAAACCCTAATATTTCGGGTAATTCATCTGATTTAAAGGACTTAACTCCTAGGGATTACCTCCTTACCAACCTCCTTGCCCAGAGAAAACCCTAGAATCACCTTACCTCTTGTTCATTGAGTTTTGTGAGTTTTAGAGTGATTGTTGGAGATCTTTGAAGGAGGTTTTGAAGATAGAAGCATCAAGCTTTGAAAGGTGATCTTTGATCCAGAAACTCTACATCAAAGGCTACATCTTTGAGGTATAAAGTCATGACCTTGACATGTAGCTTATTAGATCTCATCTCTTGTAGTTTTCGCTTGGTTTTGGGACTTTGACTTAAGTGACCAAAGAAAAGAGGTTTTCAAGGGTTGAGGGTGTAGATCTGGCCTCTACATGACCTCTAAAGGATTAAAGTTGCAAACTTTAATAGCCTCCATGTCCCATTCATGCTATCTGTCCATTATAAAGCCAAAAATGGACCTTTGAGAGTGTTTCAAGCATGCATGGATGTAAAGTTATAAACTTTACGCGACTTGTCTACCCTTGGACATCATATATGTGTTTTGAGACATTAGAATGAGAGTTTAAGGGCTTAATGTGTCAAGAACTTCCTTAAAGGAACCAGGGTTTGTGTTTAGAACTTATTGGATGAACCTTAGGGGTAAAGTTGGAAAATTTATCCTTCTAGACATCTCTATTGAAAGGGATCTGAAGTTTGGAACCTTTGGATTCAAGAAAAAGGGCTTAATGCATGAAGTGGGTTGACAAAATGAAGAATTCAACGAGCTCATAGATAAACTTGGCGAGTTGCGTTGGGGTTACCCTGATTCTGTTGGAAAATGGAGGAACTCGACAAGTTGCAGGAAAACTCGACGAGTTGGATCGCAATATCGCGATTCTGGCTTTGGGGTTGACTCGACGCGTTAAAGGATAACTCTAAGAGTTAGGTCAAGTACGAGCGTTGACTTTGACTTTGACGTTAACCTTGACCAAGGTTGACTCTTAAGGGTTTAAAGGGTTGAGTTGTATTTAAGGAGTTGTTTCTGATCCGGGAGGTGGTAGAGCTGATACTAGGAGCATGGACCTATTTAGCTACAACTCGCATTTGAAGACGAGTCTCCTCACCACACCAATGGGTCGAAGGGCACCAAGGCTACCCATGTTATTAGTGTTGGATTAGTTTCTAAGCACGTAACTATATTTGGTAAGTATTTGACCAGGTTGTGCATGGTCCTTTTGGGCTGCCTTCACCAAAGCAACTTGATAGGATGATTTATGAAGAGAGAGGTTATTATGGTTTATTAATATATTATATGAATAATATATTAAAAGAGAAATCATATTGTTTATTTAATATTAGACAAAAATTAATTAAGAATTAATTCAATGTCTAAAACAGATTCATTAAATAAAGGGGACTAGAACTGCCAATTGTGTGATAGTTGAATATTGGGTTGGGACGCCGCATGGATTAGGCATGGACGAAATTAAAGATGTGTCCATATTAATTTCAGCCAAGGAGGCCTTGTTCCAGAAGGTTCCTTGGACTGCTTAAGGCCTAAGCTGTCTAGAGTTTTGACTGAAACCCTAGCAGCACAAGTATAAATAGACCCATAGGGCATCAGATTTTAGGGACTTGAAACCCTAGAAGAGTTCATAGCGGAAAATTGTTTCTCTCCCCTCTTTCCAATATCATCCTCTTGCTTGTGGTGTTTGTAAGCCATTAGAGGAGTAACATTTGTGACTCTAAGCTCCAAGACAAGAAGATTCAAGCTATTGTTGAAGAGGTAATCATCTAGATCTGTTTTATATGTTATTTTCAGAATATGTACGCTAGATTTAGGGTTCATAATTCATGGATGAATTGCATGTACAATTGAGAAACCTAGATCCAAGTATTAGGGTTTACATAAGCACATAGGTTGTTTATTTTGTGTAAAACCCATCAGTGGTATCAGAGTATTGATTGGTTTCTATCGTATTGACGCCTTGTATGTTCATCTCATTCAAAATCGTTTTTTATGCCCTCTGCCCGACCTGACTCAGCGAGTCACTTGATGGACTCGGCGAGTCGGCTCAACTCGGCGAGTCCAGCTTGTGACTCGGCAAGTTGGGGAGTCATACAGAGGGAAAATTGGTATTTCTTGTTGTTTTGCTAAAGGATAATTACGAAAACATCTTTTGACTAATAAAATCTGATTTTTATTATTATTATTATGTGATTATCCTTACCAAAACAAAAGATAATTACCAATTAATTGGATGATAAATTCCTTATATGATAAGATTTGATTATTTGAATTATTTTATGAATTCTTGTGAATAAAATGGAATAGGTCAAATTTAGATAATCATTAAATTAAATGTTTGATTTTAATTATTTGCTATTTGATCCTATGTGTTTTAAAAAGTTCAAAACTTGCCCTCAAGTTTTGACATTTAAATTTTTAATTAAAAGTTTAATTTGGATTATTTAAATTTCAAACCCTAGAAATTTACATGTTTAAAATTCAACCTTATACTTTATTTATTATAAGATTAATATATATATATATATATATATATATATATATATATATATATATATACATATATATATATATATATATATATATATATATATATATATATATATATATATATATATATATATATAAATTAAATGTTAGTCTTACCCTTAGTAGGCCTCATTCATGAAGTCGGTCTATAAGGGGGTATAAGGTTATGGCCTATAAAGTGGTCATTTAATGGATGTCCACTCTCACCCACAACTCTCTAGATTGGTGGAGGGTCGTTAGTCGAACGGGTAGGATAGGGCAAACCCTTTCCTCATTAAAAGTATAATGAATTATAAAGTAACTAAATGTTTTTACAAAATTCCCGATCTTAGTTACTTTAGGCAAAAGTGAATTTGATGAAATTCCATGAAATTACACTTTGTACCCTTGCTAAGACGTTAGTGGAGCATGTGTGGTTAACCGACACACTAATTGGGTTCTAAGAAAAGGTGGCAAAAGGTGACTCGATGTTTGTCACAGTTCGATGGAGTGTGTGTGGTTAACCGGCACGTCGAATAGATGACTGTAACATTGGGGGCACCATGTACATTTGCATGGTTAGTCACACCCGCTTTGTGATCCTCGGCATCCCAGTCACACACTTGAGGGGCATATCGAGATTTAAACATGCAATTGAAAAGTTCAATGAATCTCAAATGATCTAGGAGCTTTCAATACATTTAAAACTTAATCTTTTTTTTGTTTTTCATGACGGAAAATTAGTGAATCGTCATTCACTTACCTTTAAATTATTTGCTTTTTAGATTACGACATCCCTCTTCTAATTTGTAAATAATGTTGTTGGTTCCTAGCCCTAATTTCTCGTTTGGGTGTTTAATTATGGATTCATTTCTAATCAAACTTGTCTCTTTTCTATTTCAGATATCTAATGTGAACAAAGCTTCCGGCTCAAATTCCTCTGGCTCATTCTCACTCATGAACTTGTATGGGAGAGTGATCTTTAACGAGTCCAATTTCATTGAATTGATCCGCAACATCCGAATGGTCACTCGTTACGAGGACAAAGAGTATGTCCTCGATGAGAAGCTGAAGGAAATCAACATCAACACTACCACTGCTGAAGAGATTGTTGCCTTTGAGGCCCATGAGCGTGATGCCACGAAAGTCCATTGCATCATGCTGGTGACCATGATTGTAGAACTTTAGAAGTCCTATGAGGAAAGGTATCCCTATGAGATGCATCAAGATCTGCTGAAATGGTACCACCAAAGCGCTAGGCAAGAAAGGTACAAATTCATCACTTCGATGATCACTGCTAGAATGGGTAGTGGAGAGTCCCTTACTGCTCATCTGCAAAAGATGCAGAGATATGTTGATCGCCTGCTAAAGTTAAATGTTAACTTTAATGATGAGCTAGCAATTGACATCATCCTTCATTCCTTGCCTCCCTGCTACAACCAGTTCCGCATGACCTACCACATGAACAAGGAGGAGGTCACTTTGAGCAAGCTTCAAGGCTTGTTGAGGACTACTGAGAGCAACCTCAAAGACAAATATGTTGCATCAACTCCTACTCCAGCTGTTGCCCCAGTCTTGGAAATTGGGAAAGGAAAGCGCAAGAAGAGGAAGGTTGCCTCGAAGAGCAACCATAAGGGAAAGTCCCAAGATGGTACCTCTTCTAGTGGAACCAAGGCTGGTTCTGCTAAACTCAACTCCAACCCCAAGGAGACAGAGTGCAATTACTGCCATAAGATAGGACATTGGAAACGAAGCTGCCCAGAGTATCTGCAAGCGATCAAGGATGGAAAGATCAAGCTATCCTTTGAAGGTATTTAAACTATTAAATCTAATGATTAATCACATGCTATTTCTTGGGTTCTGGATACAGGATGTGGTTTTCACATTTGTTCTGATTTGCAGGGACTAATAAGAAATAGTGATGTGGAGCATGGGAAGATAAACTTGATCATGGGGAACAAAAGATTGTCGCATGTCAGCAAGATTGGAGTTTACTCTTTAATGCTTAGTATTGGATTAGGATTAGATTTAAATAAGTGTTTCTATTCACTAGATATGGCAAGAAACATAATTTCATTTCATGGTTTGTATAGACAAGGATTTAGATATTCCTTTGATAATGAAAAAGGTTATATTAATGCTTATCTTAATGGTGTTTTCTATTTTGAAGAATTGCCTTGTAATGGAATATATGAAATTGTGATGATTTAGGAAATGATGTGTTGTGTATCGATTCTTCCAATAGTTTGGATAAAGCATGCTTGTGGCATTGTCGTCTTAGACATGTCAACAAGAAACGCATAGCCCAAGTCCAAAAGGATGGAGTGTTGGAGTCATTCGAACTTAGGGACGATGACGTGTGCGAGTGTTGTTTACTTAGAAAGATGTCAAGTCACCCTTCACTGTCACTAGTGAAAGGGGTGAGGGTTTATTGGATCTCATATACACCGATGTCCGTGGGCCCATTAGATCCACCGCAAGGGATGCGAACAGCTTCGCTGTGATTTTCACCGATGATTATCGCAGATATGGGTATATCTACTTAATCAAGCACAAGTCAGAAACCTTTGAAAAGTTCAAGGAGTTTAAACAAGAAGTGGAGAATCAGCTGGGCAGGAAAATCAAGATGCTTCGATCCGATCAAGGTGGAGAGTACCTAATTCTTGAATTCCACGACTACCTCAAGGAATACATAATTGTTTTGCAATTTATGCCACCTAGGACACCAAAGTTGAATTGTATGGCTGAGAGGCATCATCGAACCTTTCTAGCCATGGTTCATTCCATGACGAGTCATGCTTCACTACCTATCTCATTCTGGGGTATGCCTTAGAGACTGCCGCCCATATCCTTAACTTACTTCCTACCAAGACGGTTGCCAAAACACCTCACTAAATGTGGATGAGGAAAGCTCCCTCATTGGCACATATCAAGGTTTGGGGTTGCGGCGCTTTCGTAAGACGAGAGACTCATGACAAGCTCGAGCCTTGTAGTGAGTGGTGTATTTTCGTCGTCTACCCGCAAAAGTCCTTTGGTTATCTCCTCTACAGACCGAGTGACAATGTTGTCTTCGTCACAAGGAGAGAGCTTTTCCGAGAGCGAGAACTCATAAGCCAAGGGGACAATGGGAGGCAAATCGATCTTGAAGAGATTAAAGAGTCGAGTGATGAAGGAACCTCTAACGCTGGCGCTCAACACGAGGAGGAAACTTCGGTTGAACCGATTGACGAGTCCTTACCTCTTAGACGTTCTGAAAGAGTTAGAGTTCAACCCCAAATTTATGGTTTTCATATTACAACAGAAGGGGATACGTTCATTAGTGATAGTACATTAGTGAATTTGGAGAAACCTAACAGCTACAACAAGGCCATGGCAGGCTCGAAGTCTACAAAGTGGAAAGAGGCGATGGACAGCAAGATTCAGTCCTTGTACGATAACCAAGTTTGGAGCTTGATTGAAACTGTGTCAGGTCGTAAGACGGTCTGGTGAAAATGGATCTTCAAAAAGAAGACTGACATGGATGGGAATGTGTACACTTACAAGGCACGATTAGTTGCGAAGGGATTTACTCAAACTCTCGGAGTTGACTATGATGAGACCTTCTCACTGGTTGCAAAGATTAAGTCTATTAGGGTGATGCTAGCCATTACTACATTTCATGACTATGAGATATGGCAGATAGATGTCAAAACCGCTTTCCTTAATGAAAAGTTAGCTGAGGATGTTTACATGAGTCAGCCAGAGGGTTTTGTCGAAGCCAATCACCCCAATAGAGTGTGTAAGCTTGATAAGTCCATTTATGGACTAAAACAAGCGTCTCACAGATGGAATCTTTGTTTTTACGAGAAAGTCAAAGAGTTTGGTTTTCTGTGAAGCGAGGGTGAATCATGCGTATATGTCAAATCTAGTGGGAGTATACTGAGCCTCCTCGTATTGTATGTTGATGATATACTACTCATAGGAAACGACGTCCCAACCTTGTAGGAAGTCAAGTCCTGGCTTGGGAAGTGTTTCACTATGAAGGACCTCGGAGAGGCTGCTTATATTTTGGGAATAAGGATAGTGAGAAATAGGAGTAAAAGAACTAATAGGACTTAATCAGGATACTTAATTGGACAAGGTACTAAATCGTTTTAGTTTTGAGAATTCCAAGAAAGAGGAGTTACCGATCCAAAGCAATACCAAGCCGAGTAAGACTCAGTGCCCGAGTACAGAGGCTGAGATAGCATAAATGAGTCTAGTACCTTATGCTTCCGCAGTTGGCTAGATCATGTATGCTATGACTTTTACTCGCCAAAATGTGGCCTTCGCTTTGAGCATGGTCAGCATATATAAAGGGAACCTTGGTAAAGCCCATTAGACCGCAGTAAAGAATATTCTTAAGTACCTTCGGAGGACCAAGGAGTGGTGTCTAGTCCTCGGCGGGAGTGATGACTTAAGGGTACGAGGGTATAGTGATGCTAGTTTTCAGACCGACATGGACAACTGCCATTCGCAGTCGGTCTAGGTCTTTAATCTAAATGGAGGAACAGTGACTTCGAAAAGCTCCAAGCAGGAGACTGTGGCTGATTCAACGTGTGAATTAGAGTACATTGCTGTGAGCGAAGCGTCAAAGGAGGAAATATGGTTGAATAACTTCATTAGAGATCTTGGGGTTGCGCCAGCCATACAGGAGCCTATGGAAATTTTCTGTGATAACAAAGGTGTAGTTACCTTGACCAAGGAACCGAGGGATCATGGCAATCCAGGCATATCGACAGGAAATACAATTTCATTAGACATTGGGTAGAAGAAGTAATCCTCGTAGTGAAGAGGGTATCCTCAGAGGAAAAACCAGCAGATCCCTTTACGAAGGGACTGACTAGGGTCAAGCACTTGTAGTACGCTAGGAGCATTGGGCTGAAGGAGGATATTAGTTTTGATTAGATAGTTTAGAAATGTGTAATAGATAAATTGTGATTAGAATTTGATGATTAAATAAATGGGTATTATTTATTAGTAAATTTATTGTATTATGTTAATTATTTACCTATTGTTTCATTTTGCATGTTTTGACTTCCTGAATAATAAGATTATTCAAACAGTCCACAGTCGTTCATATGTTGGAAGTAAGTACAAAAGAAGACTATTATGAATTGGAGTGTAGATTGTCTAAAGTGTATTGGACATAGCAGAAGGTTTGCTACAACGTTCATGTGTGCTTATGAATTTGATTTGAGCATTGGATTAGACCCGCGCTAGCTGGTATCACTTCATGGAATTTATCTCGAGTGATCGCAAGACGATAATATCATATGGTCTTAAAACCTAGATATATGGATTATTGTTTGCAAATTGGTTGTGCATTGATTATGCGTAAACGCATCAGTAACTTGATGTTATAAAACGCATTGTTGTGTATAAGTTAATTAGTGAATGGTAAATGCACATATGTCGAAGTTTATCTTTTCCTTTTATCCTAAGAGGGTAAAAGCGATATCAGGGCCCCTCGATGATTTTGTTTGACTTATGTGTTCAGCCCGGTCAGGAAAAAGTTGATGTGTTCAACCTAGTTCTATGTCAAAAAAATCAGAGATCAAGAAACAAACTGTTGGACAATAAGTATGACTTAGTTCCATGTGATTGTCCGCACGATATCTAGAACAGAGGACGATACGATCCCTTATATATAGGACAGGTTACTGATAAGATTAGAGTTTGACAACGTCTTTGAGAGCTACAATTGCTAATCGGATTGTGCTTACATTTATAGTTACTAGACTTCTCCAAGTGGGAGACTGATGGATTAGTGTGTGAGCCCGTAACTATATTTGGTAAGTATTTGACCGGGCTGTGCATGGTCTTTTTGGGTTACCTTCACCAAAGCAACTTGATAGGATGGTTTATGAAGAGAGAGGTTATTATGGTTTCTTAATATACTATATGAATAATATATTAAAAGATTAATCATATTATTTAATTAATATTAGACAATAGTTAATTAAGAATTAATTATGTGGCTAAAAGATAATAACTAAATAAATGGGACTAGAACTTTCAATTGTGTGATACTTGAATATTGGGCTGGGAAGCCTCATGGATTAGGCATGGACGAAATTAAGGATGTGTCCATCGTAATTTCGGCCAAGGAGGCCTTGTTCTAGAAGGTTCCTTGGACTGCTTAAGGCCTAAGCTGTCTAGAGTTTTGACTGAAACCCTAGCAGCACAAGTATAAATAGACCCATAGGGCATCAGATTTTAGGGACTTGAAACCCTAGAAGAGTTCATAGCCGAAAATTATTTCTCTCCCCTCTCTCCAATATCATCTTCTTGCTTGTGGTGTTTGTAAGCCATTAGAGGAGTGACATTTGTGACTCTAAGCTCCAAGACAAGAAGATTCAATCCATTATTGAAGAGGTAATCATCTAGATCTGTTTTATATGATATTTTTCAAATATGTATTCAAGATCTAGGGTTCATAAGTCTTGGATGAATTGCATGTACAGTAGAGATGCCTAGATCCAAGTCTTAGGGTTTGCATGAGCACATAGGTTGTTTATTTTGTGTAAAACCTATCAATTAGCAGTAGTGATTATTTGCAAATGTGTAATCAAAGTGTTCTCCATGTCTTCAGATAAATCTAATAACTCTCCTACTACTAAACAAAGAAAAGCAGATTGGAGAACTACTAAACTGGAAGAACATATATAGAAGGCCTAGGGGTTTAACATCCAAATGGATAAATCACTGATCCAATCTTTGGTAAATACATTGTGAAGACTTACATATGATAACAATCCCAAAAGGGTTAGCCTTGGAGCCTTCGAACCTTGAGTATAATCAGGAAAACCCACCACACAATGTCGAACTTTAGTGAAAAGATCAAACTCCCAAATCACAGCCACAAACTCCACTATAGGACCACTTCCATAAATTCCTAATTTACTAAAATACCCCCAAAAGTCAAACTAGTCAACCTTTGGTCAAATTCAAAGTCAACGGTCAAGGTCAACAGTCCATGTTGACCCAACTCGTCGAGTGCAGCTCACTGACTTGCCGAGTTCTTCCAGAATTCGAGATATTGTGAAAACCCTAGTTGACTCGTTGAGTTTCCAGACAACTCTTCGATTCCATTCGTGTTCAAATGTCGGGAAAACCCTAACTGACTTGTCGAGTCATCTCTCTGAATCACCGAGTCCATGCAGAAACCCACAATGGCCAATCTTCATCTGACTCGTCGAGTCCCTTCAGCCCATTTCTCATAAAAGACATTTTTAAGCTACCCGAAAGCTCCAAATTGTAGATCTAGCTTCCTAAAGCATATTTTCGACGTAAAGTTGCAAATTTTACATACATGCATGGTCCTAAATGCCAAAAACAAGTTAAGGGAAAGGTTTAAACAAAAGAGAAGGGCCAAAGCTTGATAAATCTGATAACTTTATGACTATAGAGACATAGAGGAGTCCAGATCTGAAGTTACACTTCAGATCATACCCGAAATAACCCACAACCAACTAGAAAATGGCCCTAAACCTTTGCATGAATAGATCTAGCTAAAGATAAGTGAAGGTAACGAATTGTTACCTCCAAAATGATGGCAAAATTATGCCAAAATGAAGTAGAGTCAGATCCACAAGCTTCTCTTTTCTCCAAGCACCTTAGACTTCAAGACTTCTTCACAAAATCCACCTTCCAAGCTTCTTAACACAAAAGAACAGAGAGTATGTGAGATTAGGATTTTCTGAGCTCAAGGGGGGGATGGTAAGGGAGGCAGAGGGAGGCTAATGACCCTTTAAATAGGGTGCAAAACCCTAGAAATAAGGATTTCATTGTCCAACTCCTAATCATTGAGTTGGGGTCCTCCAACTTATTGAGTAGACCCCTTAAATTCACGCAGCCTGAATCGTTTCGACACGATGAGTTGGGGCATCCAACTCGTCGAGTACGTCTATGATTATGACTATAAGATTTAAATTTTATACCTGGGAGTCGGGATGTTACAATTCACACATACTTGAACATAACTTCGTCCTCAAAGTCTTATGCATCAAACAAGTCGGGGTAATGTTCCCGAATCTCAGCCTCCGACTCCCACGTCCACTTGGATCCCCTCGGATGCTACCACTGTACCTTTACCAAAGGTACTTCCTTGTTCCGTAGAACATTTACCTTCTTCTCAAGAATGACTAATGGCCTCTCCATGTAATTTAGGTGCTCATCAACCTGAATATCATCCAATGACACTACTGCCTCCTCATCCACTATGCACTTCCACAACTGTGACACATGGAAAGTGTTATGGACCTGTCTAAGCTCCTCCAGGAGATCCAGTCCATATGCCACCTTGCAAACCCTAGCAATGATCATAAATGGTCTAATGTATCGAGGACCCAATTTCACCCTCTTCCTGAAGCGAATCGCACCCTTCCAGGGTGAGACCATCAGTAAAACCATGTCTCCCACCTGGAACGACAACACAGATCGGCACTGATCGGCATAACATTTCTACCGACTTTGAGCGGTCTGCAACGGTTGTCTAATCTGATGAATCCTCTCGGTAGTCTGCAGAACTACCTCTATCCATCCCATCACCGTGTTTCCAATCTCACCCCAAAAGACTGTGGTGCGACATTTCCATCCATACAACAACTCATATGGTGGAGCACCAATAATGGAATGAAAGCTGTTGTTGTGGGAAAAATATACAAGGGGTAGGTAGAAGTCCTAGCTCTAAATGAAGTCAATAACGCAGGCTCTCAGCATATCCTCAAGATGCTGTATGGTCTTATCACTCTGGCCGTCTATCTGCAGATGATAGGCTATACTGAAGTGTAGCCGCGTGCCCAGTTCCTTGTGTAACTTCTGCCAGAAATAGGAGGTGAACCGAACATCATGGTCTGAGACAATAGGGACCGGCACCCCATGGCGAGCAATGATCTCGCGGATATACAAGTCGGCCAGCTTCTCGGCCGATGAACTCTCCCGTATCGCTAAAAAGTGGGTGCTCTTGGTCAATCTATCCACGATGAACCAAATAGCATCGAAGCCCTTTGTTGTCCTTGACATCTTGGTGATAAAATCCATCGTGATCTGTTCCGACTTTCATATGGGAATCTACAGGGGCCTTAGCTGGCCGTGCGGCCTCTGATGCTCGGCCTTCACCATCCGACAGGTCAAGCACCTCTCAACGTACCATGCAATCTCCCTCTTCATGCATGGCTACCAGTAACTCAATCACAAATCCCGGTACATCTTGGTGGCCCCCGGGTGAATAGAGAAGCGAGACTTATGAGCCTCCTCCAGAACCATCTATCTAACCCCACCAGACATCAAAACCTAGACCTAACCGCAACGGATCAATAATCCCCGACTATCCTACACAAACCAAGTGTTCTCACCCCTTATCCTCTCAAGCTTCCAATTCTCCTATCGCATACCCTCAGCCTGAGTTTCTCTGATCAAACTCACTAGTAGAGAATCCACTGATATCCTCATACATGTAGCTGGAGTAGAAGATCCAGCTGACTTGTGGCTCAGGGCGTCCGCAACCACGTTCACTTTACCTGGGTGGTAAAGGATCTCACAATCATAATCCTTGAGAACGTCAAGCCACCTACGCTGTCTCATGTTCAAGTTTGGGTAATCCATGATGTGTCTTAAACTCTTGTGGTATGTGTAAATGGTATAGCGGACCCCATAGAGATAATGTCTCCAAATCTTGAGAGCAAAAACAACCGCTCCCAACTCCAGATCATGAATAGGGTATCTTGTCTCGTACGGCTTCAACTACCATGACGCATAGGTTATCACCCGTCCTCTCTACATGAGGAATTATCCCAGTCCTGTGATGGATGCGTCATAGAACACTACGAAATACTCAACTCCCTCTAGGAGAGTCAAGACTGGAGCCTCGCATAGTCGCTGTCTGAGGGTCTCAAATTTCCTCTGCTGCTCAGGGCCCCACTGGAAATCCACCCCCTTCCTCATCAAATGAGTGATGGGTACTGCAGTCTTGGAGAAATCATGTATGAATATCTTGTTGGATTAATGTCTAAGTCCATAACTATAATTGGTAAGACTTGACCCGACCCGGCATGGTCCATTTGGGTTGCATACCATCATGCACTTGGATAGACTAGAATGAGAGAAATAAGACACTTATGGTTATTAATATATTATAAGTTCTAGTATATTAATAATAAGAATAATAAGGTTATTTAATTAGTATTGATCAATAATTAATCTAGGATTAATTAAGTGATCAAAAGAAGACTAATTAAATATATGGGTTGATTGTGTAAATCATCCATACTTGTATAGTGGGCCTAGCTCCATGGATAATCAAGTTGGGCTAAAACCCATAGGATGGTCCATGGATGCTCCATGGTGTATTTGAACCCATGGATCCAAGGAAATGGAAAGTCATGACAATTAGGGTTTGCCCTAATTGTAACACTATATAAAGATATTATTCTTGGCAAAATCCGGCACTAGTAGTATTCTAGAGAGGGCTAGCCGATTTCAAGAAGTGTAGAATTCTCTCAAGCTATTCCAAGTGTTTTGATGATTGTGATTCCATTTGATGTGTCACACTTGGGGCACTAGGCACTCAAGCTTCATGAAGACTTTCTACATAAAAAGGTATGTATTCTATCTTGCTATAGTCATTGTTTTGTATGCTAGATTAGGATAATACCTTGGATGTTCATATTTGTATGTATAATAGAGAAAACATAGATCCAAGGTATTTAGGGTTGCATGTACACTTAGGAGTGTTAGAATGCTCAAAACCCAACAGTGGTATCAGAGACTAGGCTTGTTTTCTTGTTATACCTGCAATAGAAGCTAAAAAATCGAGTTTTGTTGCTGTCTGCCCAGCAGACTCGCCGAGTCCATGAAGGGACTCGCCGAGTCCAAGGCAAAAAGCATCCAACTCGCCGAGTTTGTTCGTGCACTCGACGAGTTGGAACCCCAGACAGCATAAATTCGACTTTTTTGGCTAGAAATGGACTAGGAACATTACCCTAAGTTGTTTTTGAACTTATAAACTTGTTTTTGATGTGGTAATGTTCATGCTAATCCATTTTCAAAGATAATTGTCAATAGATTCATGTTTTGTATTAGTTTAAGGTTTAGACTAATTACATGAAAAAGTTTGATTTGAATTATCTTGTTCTTATGAGTTGCTTAGATTAATAGAAATGTTGAGTGAAATAGTTGTTTTCAATCCATTTTAATCTAAGAGTTGAGTATAAAATGTGTTTGTGTAACTTGTCCTCAAGTTATATGAAAAGTCACATTTAAGTTTCATAAAACTCAAAAAAAGTTGGCAAAGGTTACAAAAGATGAAGAGTCTTGTCCTTAAGTTATGGAGGTTCAAGAGTCACTTCATTAATAAACAAATAAATAAAGTGTAACCTTAATTAATTTCATAAGTTATAAAATAAAGAAAAGTTAATTCTTTTATTAGTTTAAAGTCTTCCATAACTTGTCCTCAAGTTATGGAACTTGAAGAGTTTTTGGATTAAAACTACTTTAAACACATAAGTTATGGAATTAATTAGTTTTGAATAGTTTCAAAACTTGCCCTCAAGTTTTGGAATTTGAAAAGTGTTCCTTATGAATACTTTCATTCCAAGTTAGCCCTTAGAATTTTAAAAGTTAAAATTCAACCCTTATACTTTATAATATTATAAGTTAATAATATATATATGTATAAGAGTAAAGTCAGTCTTACCGCTAGTACGCCTCATTCACGAAGCCGGTCTATAAGGTGGGTATAAGGTTGTTGCCTATAAAATGGCAACTTAATGGGTGTCCACTCTCACCCACCGCTTGCTTGACCGGTGGAGGGTCGTTAGCCGAACGGGTTTGACAGGACTAGAATTCTCCCTTCATTAAAAGTATTAATGATAATACTAAGTAACTAAACTCTTAATAATACCCAATCTTAGTTACTTAGGAAAAATGTGAATAAGGTGCTAATCCATGAAATTACACTTTGCACTTTGTTTAAGTCGGTTAGTGGAGCGTGTGTGGTTAACCGGCACACTAACGCGTATTTAACAAGGTAGGCAAAGGGTAACTTAATGTTTATCATAGTATCGATGGAGCGTGTGTGGTTAACCGGCACATCGATTGAGGGGTAAACACTTAAGGGTACCAAGTAATTTGCATGGTTACTTCACACCTTGTTTTGTGATCCTCGGCATCCCAGTCACAAAACCTGAAGGGCACACTCGAGATTGAAACATGCCTTTGAAAAGTTCAATGAATCTCAAAGATCTAGGAGTTTCAAAACGAATTAAAACCTAATAATACATTTCGTTTATCTTGGTGGAAATTGGTGAATCGTCATTCACCTACCTTCAAATATTTTATAGCTTGGATTACGGCATACCTCTTCTAAGTTATAAAATAGTTTGTTGGGTCCTAGCCTTAATATTTCATATTGGGTGTCATATTAAGGACTTTAAATCAACTATCTTGAATATCTCCCAAAAGTTGTCTGGTTTAGGCACCTATGATCTTCCCAAATCTCTTGAAACAAGGTTTCCTAATGAAGATGATGTCCCATGGATATCATACTTCTTTCACCTCCTCCAATTATTCTCCCTAACCCACAAGTTCTTGAAAAAGTTTAAGGTCACTCAAGCCCTATTGGCAAGGCAAGGTCAAGGTGTGGTCACATCTTGGAGATGTAGTCACATATTGACAAGCCGGGAGAGTTGGGTGTCAAAGTCTTGAGAAAGTTGGTGGTTCAATCACTTTCTAAGTCACATAGTGAGTTCCTTTGGGACACCTATGAAACAGACTATGACAAGACCCTTAATGATCTTATCTATTTGCTAAGATCAACTTCCTAAATCTTTATGGACATTGACAATGATGACATTGGATATCTAGTAAAGCTCTCTCTTCCCAGTGGAAAGGGATCGGCCATAGTCAACTCGGTTGACCAAATGGTAAAGAGAAAAAGCTAAGTCTGTGATAGTCCCGTGTACCTTTATCAAAGGGTCCATATGTTTATATTGCCAAAGGAAGGGGCATTGGTTGCGAAGCTGCCAGATTTACCTAAGGATGTTAAAGTCAATTAGTTTGACTCTACTTCAGGTAAAGTCCACTATCTAACTCTGTTAAGTTTCTATTCTGAGATTCTTGATACATGATGTGACTGGGTCACATGGTAATGTTTTAAGAATCAAAGAAAAGTAAAGAAACTTAAAGAAAGAATATGCTGAATCTGATCGCGTAGATGGACTTCTATCGCGTAGTTTGAAAAATCGGATTCTTGAGCTACTTCTTAGGAGTTATGAGCTATTGCTTAAGGAATAGATAACAACAAGTTTTCATATGGATTGTAAGGATAAGTTTTTCCGCAAAGTTTTAAAATAAAAGAAAATTTTTGATTTTATTTATTTTAAAATATCCTTACAATGGCATTTGAGGAAAAATTGTTGCTTATATGATTCCATTAAGAGCAAGAGTGGAAATATGAAATTGATTCTTTCATTTGTGGTAATGTCAAAATTTACCAAATAAGGAAAGTTTTTCATCACCCAAGTTTCAATTGGACCGGAACTTGGAATCATGCAAGTTGTATAGCATGATGAATGAGAACTTTCAAGTATTGGAAAATTAAGACTAATTACTTGTTCACATGGATGTGTGAGTCAAGTAAAGGACTAAGGGATCGGATACACATTCTTGTGCACTGATTAAGTCCAACACAAAAGTTTGATAAGACTATTCGTCATAGTTTACTAAAGCTCAGTAAATATGATTATACTTACAAGCTTAAGTGTAACTCTGAGACATTGGAAAAGGTTCCAATGTAAGGCAGAGCGAATAAGAAGAATCAAATTAGGCAGAAGGATAAAAGTTTCTCAAATCTGAAAAGATGGGAGAGTACTTTAGTATCAGCTTTGTGATCATCTTAGTGATTAAGAAACCATAGCACAATTAGTTCTCTAAGGAAATCTTAGTGCATTCTTATGACTAAGAAAAGGGATCTTGAATTGTTGAAATGGTTAAATCAAGAAGATGAGTCATACTTCGTTCCGATACAAGTCTTAGAGTCATACTCCAAGATTGTCATTTGAGTGACATGTCTTAAAGAAGGTTTAAAACACTTGTCAAATGTAAGAGTAAAAGTTTTCTACTCTTGTACATTTGAAATTGGTAAGTTGTGATGTTTTGGATAAAACAAAGACCAACTAAGGCCAATGTTGTGAAGTGTTTGTCTTGATTAGAATCCGCACTATCTCTTGGATGTTTGACAAGGGAGTCTTATAGGTCAAGAGGACAGTGGGAGTCTTAAAGGTCTTGAAAGTCTCAAGAACTAATCAAGAATAAAACCTGAAGTTCTTCACTAGCACACGACTTGAGGTTTATAACCTATCGTGTTGACATATTCTGTGCCCATTCCAGTAAAGTTGGCTTTGCATATGAGTTCTTAGAGTTCTCATTTTGTTGCACAACAACTTGGAAGCAATGGTAGGCCCTTGAGCTGCCAGGTGGCAAGAAATTAAGATTGAGTTTAGTCCATATGAGTATGGGTTTGTCATTATCCTTGTCTTGTGACTATGATTTTGACCATTTACATGGATAAGAACACATACACCAGTAAATCTAAGTGTCATAAGGTTTCTCTCCGATTCAAGAAAATGATGGTGAGGAAACACTTTCACTAAGTAGATTTTAGCTAGATAGCAATTGTGATATTTGCATTCTCAAAGTCGTTAGTGGAGCGCATGTGGTTAACCGGCACACTAATATGGACTTGTGAGAAGTGGCAAAAAGGTCTAAACATTATGATTACGGCATCCCTCTTCATAATTGTTTAGACACACAAGTGTGCTATCTAAGGGAAGGTGTATGATTTTGATAAAGTTTTATCAAAACAATCTAGTATCAGAAATCTGAACTTTGGTAAGAAAGTCAATGAAGTATTGATTTCTAGAAGTCCAGCTGATTTCTGGGTGCATGTCAAAGCTAGTGGGATCATAAGTGTTATGCTAATAATCATCATGTTAGTGGGAGCATGATAATTATGATAAGCATTGCAAGTTAGCAATGTTAATTATAGAAAACAAAAGGTTTCAATTGGGAAAAGGTTGTTTTGCTATAATTAAGGGAGAGGAAATTATACTTCATCTCAAATCTACAAGCTTAGATCGTGAGGTTTTAATCATTTAGTCAAGGATATATATGAATTTCATGTTGGAATGGCTCAACATAAGGAAATTCTGTATATGGGTCCATTATTTGCGTTCTAAAATTCGGTTATGATTACGGCATCCCTTTTCATAATCTGAATTATGAGAACTTGGCAAATTGAAATGGACACATTATAGCAAAAGACTGGTTTAGTCTTTATGTGAGACATCATGAATCGTGTCCCATATGCTTCGGATATAGGATCGATTACATGTGCTATATTCATCCGTTCTAAAATTTTCAAAATGCCTGGGGCATTAAGAAGGGAAAAGGTTTAGAACTGGATATGACTATAAGGATTAAACAATTGTCGAGGACAATCTAAGGTTTACCAAAGATTGGTTGCTCAAGGACAGTTGGAAGTATAGTGATAATTCTAGAAGGACCATATTGACATAATCTGTAAGGAGGCAACTCTTGTTCAGAAGTGATAGTCAAAATGGAATCTGGAAATGTTTCAAAGTTAGAAATTATTCAATCTGTGTAAGATTAAGGAAACTTAATGCAAGAAGGATGTTTCCAAGGAGATGATCCCCTTTGGAATGCTCTGTAATGTTTGTTGTCAAGTCTTTATGACTTTGTGCATAATCATTATAAGAGGATCAATGCATATAAGTTTAGAATCTAACAGATTTCAGTAAATGGCATGAATTTGGAATTCTTGCATTTGCGGTAAGGATTTGGGAGTGTGAAAAGAGAATCATTGAAGTAATGTTCAATTGATCTAGTTCACAAAGTAAAGATCATAGACAAACATAGTATGCATACTTGGTGTATGGCATGACTAGTGTTTAGAAAAACATAGTGTACATGCTTGGAGCATGGGACAACTATTGTTTTAAATTCAAGAATAAAGTTGATAGCTGAAACAGTATACAATGAATAATGTGTAATCATATGGTGATAAATAAAAGGTGTTTTATTTATATTCATAAGTTCTGAGACCATATTGGATTCAATTATTATTGTGTTTCATTTTGCATGTTTTGACTTCCCGAATAAACTGGGTTATTCTTCCGGAATGACTAAGTTATTCAAACCATCCACAGTCGGTCATATGTTGGAAGTAGATATGAATTAAGACTGTCATGATGGGTTGTAGAGGTCTAAGGTGTTGGACAAGGCTACAACAATCATGAGTGCTCATAAGTTCTGAGTATTGGATTCAACCCGCGCTCATTGGAATCACTTCATGGATTTTATCACGAGTGATCATGAGACGATAATATCTTATATTCTTCAAACCTAGAGATATGAGTTGTTACTATGAGTTGATAGTACATTGATAGCACGAAAACGCATTTGGTAACTCGGTGCTATAAAACGTGCCTTTGTGTATGATTCAACAAGTAGTAGAACAAGCCATATGAGTTGAAGTTTATCCGTTCCTTTTACCTTCGGGATAAAAGTGATATCTGTGGGCCCCTCAATGATTTGATGATGACAAATGGAAGTGCTCGGCCGGGCCAGGACTGATTTGATTTGTTCAATTAGTCAGTCGTCATAAATCGGAAATCGGGAAACAACAAATGGACAGAGAGAATGATTATAATCCATGTCTCAGTCCATATGATATCTAGAATGGAGGAATATATGATCCCTTATCTAATGGACAAGTCACTGACAAAGGTCAGAGTTCATCTACAAGGTCAGAGTTTGACAGAAGCTTTGAGAGCTACGATTGCCAGTTGGTTCCTGAAGTCATACGCAATAATAGTTTTAGACTTATCCAAGTGGGAGACTGTTGGATTAATGTCTAAGTCCATAACTATAATTGGTAAGACTTGACCCGATCCGGCATGGTCCATTTGGGTTGCATACCATCATGCACTTGGATAGACTAGAATGAGAGAAATAAGACACTTATGGTTATTAATATATTATAAGTTCTAGTATATTAATAATAAGAATAATAAGGTTATTTAATTACTATTGATCAAGAATTAATCTAGGATTAATTAAGTGATCAAAAGAAGACTAATTAAATATATGGGTTGATTGTGTAAATCATCCATACTTGTATAGTGGGCCTAGCTCCATGGATAATCAAGTTGGGCTAAAACCCATAGGATGGTCCATGGATGCTCCATGGTGTATTTGAACTCATGGATCCAAGGAAATGGAAAGTCATGACAATTAGGGTTTGCCCTAATTGTAACACTATATAAAGATATTATTCTTGGCAAAATCGGGCACTAGTAGTATTCTAGAGAGGGCTAGCCGATTTCAAGAAGTGTAGAATTCTCTCAAGCTATTCCAAGTGTTTTGATGATTGTGATTCCATTTGAGGTGTCACACTTGGGGCACTAGGCACTCAAGCTTCATGAAGACTTTCTACATAAAAAGGTATGTATTCTATCTTGCTATAGTCATTGTTTTGTATGCTAGATTAGGATAATACCTTGGATGTTCATATTTGTATGTATAATAGAGAAAACATAGATCCAAGGTATTTAGGGTTGCATGTACACTTAGGAGTGTTAGAATGCTCAAAACCCAACATATCTAATAGTACCCTTCCAATCCCAAGAAGCTCCTGATATCCGATGAAGATTTCGGAACCTCCCACTACATAACCACCTCTATTTTGGCCGGATCGGCCAAAATCCCCTCCTGGTAAACGAGATTTCCAAGGAACTGAACCTATCGTAACCAAAACTCTCACTTTGAGAACTTGGCATAAATTCGTTCTCGTCTCAAAACTCCCAATGGCTCCCCAAGATGCTCCTTATGCTGCTATCGGGTCTTGGAGTACACCAAGATATCATATATGAATACGATGACCGAGCGATCGACCATCGGTCTGCAGACCTGATTCATCAGGTCTATAAATACTTCTGGCGTGTTGGTGAGCCCAAACCGCTTCACCATGAACTTGTAATGTCCATAACGATTTCCGAACGCGGTCTTCTCCACGTCCTACTCCCTAACCCTGACTTGGTGGTACCTGTTCCTCAACTCTATCTTGGAGAACCAAGATGTTCCCTGCAACTGATCGAAAATATCATCTATCCTCGGGAGTGGATAATGGTTCTTCACCGTCAACTTGTTCAACTCATAGTACTCGATGTACATGCGGTTTGAACCATCATTCTTCCTAACGAAAAGAATCAACGCTCACTACAGAGAACTGCTCGGACGAATGAACTGCTTGCCCAGCAGTTCCTGCAACTATGATGACAGCTCCTACATCTCTGGTGGTGCCAACCGGTACGACACCTTGGCGATAAGGGCCACACCTAGCACCAGGTCGATCCTAAACTCGACCTGCCTCTCCGGAGGCACTCAGGGTAAATCCTCCGGAAACACGTCAGGAAACTCCCTGACTACTGGAACCTCTAAAGATGAGATTTGATCCCTGACTAGCGTATCTACCACATAAGCTAAATAACTCGCACACGTGTGTTGAACGTACTGCCGAGCCCTGACAGCTAAACAAAATCCTGATCCTAATACGGTGCCCTCACTGAAGATAATCAGTTCTCCCCCACTTAGGGTTCGAACTACCACCCGCTAACCTTCGCAGTCGATCATAACACCGAAGCAACTAAGCCATTCCTTACCCACAATCACACATACGTCCCCTATTGGAATCGGAATCAATTCTATCGGGAAAGATACCCCGAAATAATCCAACATGCAACCCCGATAGACCGAAGAAGCGGAAATCCCATGTTCGTTAGCGATAGAGACTCGCAACGGACACTCTAGGTCTCCTACTAGAAAACCGAACTCCCTAATGAATGACTAAGAGAAAAATGACCGACTCGCCCCCAAGTCAAATAATAACAAAGTAGGTAAGGACTTCACTATGAATGTACCTAGCATGGTAGAGAACATATAAGCATAAACCAAATATAATCAGTAAGACAAAGGATTGATACATAGCAGCAACCATGTCTGCAATTGCCCTGGCCTCCTATGTAGTAAGCTGGAAGGCGCGTCCCTGAGCTCTCGGGGACTCTGCTCTACCCTGTCTCCCATTAGTAATCCTCAGTGTAGCCGATGCGGGTGCCTGTGCCAGCTTGGTGATCTCCGTCACCATCTCTGTACCGTGTCTCAGATCCAAAAACTCATGTGACAGCCGCTCACGCTCAACCCGTGGAATGTAGCAAGCGCGGAACATCTCCCTGAACTTCTCCCAAGTAACCATAGCTCTCTCATCATCTAAATACGACCTAGTTATCAACCCCCACCAGTCCTTTGCCCCGGATATCAGCAAGTTCAGCGCACATCTAACCTTCTGGTCAGCAGGACATGAGCACGTGAAGAAACACCACTCCACGTCCGATAGCCACCTCATGGATATGATCGGATCCAGAGTCCCATCAAAAGTCAGGGGCTTCGTGTTATCGAAGTTCCGGTATTGAAAATCCTGATTGGCTTCTCTCTCTGCCGTTGTTACAGCTGTTGTAGCTGTTGTGGTAGCCGTCTCTGCAAGGGTTGCATATATGTCATCAAAATACTCCATTATGGCAGTCTTAATTAACCCAAACATCTTTGGAATCTGACCCCCGGCAATCTCGACCACCTCCTCGCGGTTCATCTCCCTGACACGATCCTGTGTCAATATTGGCCTATCCTAGCTGGTAGTCTCGGGTACTATCAGGGCATCCTGACAACCCTGTCCTGATCCTGATCCAGATCCAGTCACAAAATGCCTCGTAACCATCATACTGAAAATACACTAGGAAGATATCAAATAATCCGCATAAATAACAGGGAACCAACTCCGGACTAAACCCTAGGGGCTGTGACTTCCTTGCTACGCGTATGAGTCCTGTGCTTTCAGTAGTACACGCCCATACTACCTTCCACACCTACCCATATTTGTCTCAAGTATCATCACAACGCCCTGAAAATACACATATGCATGGTGATCGCTCAATCCTCACTCCTAGAGGAAACCTAAATATCTCGTAACTCGCTATTTGATCCCGCACAACTCATCCATGAAAGTTCCACCAACCCTGCAACACTAGTGTATGATAGCCATACATAACGCTGCACCCTATAGACATTCGAATACTCGGTCCTACTCTAAGCCCATAACCAAACAAGGAACAGGAAATAAAGCTAAACCAAATATTCTCTGGCTAAAAGATCTTAACTATGTATAACTTATGATGCGTACACTAAGCAACTACAATAATGATGTCAATTTCATATAAGGAAAACCTTAGGCTATTAGGCATCATATAATCATGCAATTCCTGAAGATCCCTAGCCTAGTACTAGCATGTTGCTCTAACATATCTCAGTATCAAGTAACTGCATGGTATTTTGGGGTCTACTTACTGGCTTCAGTTGATCGTACACTCTACATCCTCCTTTAATTATTTTGAAACCTTTTGAAAACCATTTTGAAATCTTTTCCTTAGTTTGAGACTCGATTCACATGAGTGTTCCTCCAATTCACTCAAACTAAGGTTTTGATACCAACTTGTAACACCCATAAAAATCAAGCAAATTTAAAACTTTTTCAACCATTCAAAACCATTAAGTTATTACAAAATGTTTTCAAAATAGTTTAGACATCAGAGTATCCTAGAAATCAATATCATAAAAATGAGAGGAGTTGCACGATCACGCCTTCGTCTTCTCGCGATCATCTGAAATACCTGAAAAAAAATCGAAAACTGTAAGCCTGATGCTTAGTGAGTTCCACCAAATACCCACACAACAAGTAACACACATATAATAACAGCATACTATGGGTCTAATCAACCATCGGGTTGGAATACCACAGGCCCTCAACCATCGGATTAGAACGACAACATGCTATGGGCGTAGTCATCCTCGGGATGTATTACGCTTGGCCCAGAACCATCGGGGGCGTAGTCATCCTCGGGATGTATTACGCTTGGCCCAGAACCATCAGGGTGGAATGACCACATATTACGAGTCCAATCATCCTCGAGATGGAATACTCACGACCCACAACCATCGGGTTGGAATATCCAGGTTTGTTGTCTCTCGCACAAAGCAGATAAGCCTCAACCACTAATCAAACATGTGCATGTATATCAGATAATCACAAAACAGTCTATAGACAGACAAACTAATCTAACAAATCATAATAGCATAATACATCCTATCTACCAGGATACTGATCTAACGGATCACAATGTCATAATAAGATCATATCTACCATGATACTGATCTAACAGATCATACAATACTCGAGCATATAACATATTAGGATAACAATCCAAAAAGGGCCGACCTTGGTGCCTTCGACCCTTGAGTATGGTGAGGAAAACTCACCTCACAATGTCGAACTATAGTGATAAGATCAAAGTACCAAATCACAGCGACGAACTCCACCACCTATATCCACTATAGGACCACTTCCATAAATTCCTAATTTACTAAAATACCCCAGAAGTCAAACTGGTCAACCGTTGTTCAAAGTCAACGGTCAAGGTCAACAGTCCATGTTGACCAAAATCGTCGAATGCAACTCGCTGACTCATCGAGTCCTTCTAGAACTCGAGATATTGTGAAAACCCTAGTTGACTCGTTGAGTTTCCAGACAACTCGTTGAGTCAATGTGTGTTCAAATGTCGGGAAAACCCTAACTGACTCATCGAGTCATCTCTTTGACTTGTCGAGTCCCACGACAGCCAATCTTCATCCGACTCATCGAGTTGACCAAGCAACTCGTCGAGTCCCTTCAGTCCATTTCTCATTAAGACGTTTTTAAGATACCCCAAACTTCAAATTGTAGATCTAGCTTCCCAAGACATAGTTTCCACGTAAAGTTGCAAACTTTACGTAAATGCATGGTCCTAAATGCCAAAACCAAGCTAAGGGAAAGGTCTAAACCAAAGAAAAGGGCCAAAGCTTGCAAAATCTGATATCTTTATGACTATTGAGACTTAGAGGAGTCTAGATCTGAAGTTACACTTCAGATCATGCCCCATACTCGAAATAACCCACAACCAACTTGAAAATGGCCCTAAACCTTTGCATGAATAGATCTCGCTAAAAGTAAGTCAATGTAATGACCTCTTACCTCCAAAATGATGCCAAGATGAATTAGAGTCAGATCCAAAATCTTCTCTTTGCTCCAAGATCCTTAGACTTCATGCCTTCTTCACAAAATCCAGCTTCCAAGCTTCTTAACACACAAAAATGTAGAGTATGCGAGATTAGGTTTTTCTGTGCTCAATAGGGGGGGTAAGGGAGGCTGAGGGAGGCTAATGACCATTTAAATAGGGTGAAAAACTATAGAAATTAGGGTTTCATTGTCCAGCTCCTACTCAATCAACTTGGGATCCTCCAACTCATCGAGTAGACCCCTTAAAGTTACGCGGCCTGAATTGTTTCTACACGATGAGTTGGGGCATCCAACTCATCGAGTAGGTCTAGGATTATGACTATAAGCTTTGAATTTTATACCTGAGAGTCAGGATGTTACAATTAAGTATGAGGTAGGGGGTCGAAAATGGATTTTCAAGCATAAAAGTTGAAGAACGCTAGAAAATTTTAAATTCTTTAATTTTTAGATAGACATGCAAAAATTGTCTGGTATTAAAAATCTAGTCAATTTTTAAATTTTTGATATTGTGGCATTTGGACTAGTTTTCTAGTGTTATGCAGGATAATTCACCGCGACCTCTCAAATTTAGTGGAGCTAATATGTTATAGTGGATTTGTGGCTTCCACTACAAGAAAAAGGGGCTTCTATGACAAAAATATCAATGACTGATTGATCAGTCTTAGATACCATGTATCTGGGACTAATGAATTTGTCTCGAATACTATCTAGGACTGATTTTGTTGTGTGAATGTTTAGAAACCAACCAAACTTATTAGAGACTATAACTCAGTCCCTAATTTGTTTGAGCCAGTTTATATTTGGCGACAAACACATTGGGGATTGAATTTTAGTCTCGAATAGTCCAAAGCCAACTATGAATTTGAATGGAAAGTTATGTGGGACTGAATATCAGTCCTTGATAAATTTGCGTCAGTTTTGATTGTGTATGAGATTATTAAGGACTGAATTTCAGTCACTATTACAACTACACCAATTTGTTATTTATATGATAAACTTTTTAAAGACTGAATTTCAGTCCCTAATAGACATGCACTAGTTGACATTTGAATGGAAATTTATAACTGATTGAATTTTAGTATATAAGAGTGATTATTTAGTCATAGATGCCATATATATTAGAGACGGGTGAATTTAGTCAGGAATACTATTGCGAATGAAATTTATTAATGTCTAAATTTCAGTCTTTGATAAACTAGCCACTTTTGACTTTGGATGGAAATAATTATGGGTTGGAAAGCTTCTATCTTAATTTATTTTAGTTGCTTCTAAATAAAATTGTATAAATACGAACATATGAAGTACCTAAAAGTAATAAAAATTTATACAATTTTTTGTATAAAGATGTTATATCTCAAATAAAAGTGTTATATATTTCAATTATTTTCAACGTCCTTCAAACAAAAATTGAAGTACACCAAATATTTTTAAACTCCCCCCCCCCAACCATTTTCTCCCCCTCTCGGTTTTAGGTTTCCCATAAATTGGTGAACATCCTTAATTAGGCTTAGGGCGTGTTTGGCAAAAGTAGCTGTTAGCTGGAAGCGGGTAGCGGTTAGCTGGTAGCTAGAAGCTGTAGCTTTTATTTGTTATATGAATGTTTGGCAAAAGTAGCTGGAAGCTTTTGAAATATATAAAATAACATAAAAGGACAATTGATTAAAAATAAAAAATATATATAAATATATTTTTAATGGTAATTATGGAAATTGAATTCAAAAGCTCCGGAGCGTGTTGTTAAAAGCTACATGAAGTAGCTTTTTGAATCGGAGCATTTTGTTAAAACTAAAAGCTAAACATTCGTACTGTCAAATGAAGCTTTTTGTTTAAACTAGAGCGTTTTGTCAAAAGCTAAAAGCTAGAAGCTCCTAAATGCTACCAAAGGCTCCATAACAAACACGCCCTTAGAAATCACAATCTTCTAGGCTTCAACAAGGTTAGCACTTCATCGCTACCCATGCTGATCACTCACGCCGTAGTAAGGTATAATGTCGCTCCTGTTATTATATCAACAAATTTCACACAGCGAGGGAACGGATCGCTTAAATGTTTCCAAGGTTCGTGGTTTTACCGCCGCTGCCGTCCTCTGTCTGGTTCGTCTGGGTTCTCATCTCTTCTTCTTGTTCAGCACAGGACTCAATCCCCCCATTTACAGGTATCATTTGCGTTTTGATTTCACGATGTTGTCTACATATGTCTATCAGTGTAAAGAGGCCTAATTGCGTTGTTCCTCTTTGTCGCTGTTGCTCATCGCATGTGGGAATAACTTGATTTTGCTCATTATATGTTTGATGAAATGCTTCAAAGGTATTAAGAACAACTACTTTTTAAGTCACCTTCTCATATAAGATGAAAATATATTATAATGATCTGTAACATACTTTTTAGTCACCTTGCAATATAATAGGTTTTTTTTGTACATGATTAATCATCTAAAATTTTACTCGTGAAAAGTTGTATCATTTTTTGGTGTTTTTACAGGGATATTATGTTAGACACTGAAGTTGGTGATTATGACATAGTTCGAAGAAATACAAAAATGTTGAGGTAAAGTCTACTTTGTCAACCTATTATGTTGTATACAAAACTAATGAAATACTACTCAAGACTTGGTCAAAACAATTTGAATATAAATTGTGAAACTTTGATATGAATAAAAGCATTATGAATTTCAGACTTAATGTAATGTTGATGTACAAGGTCTTGTGAAGCCTTGTTTACATTGCACTGTCAGTGTAAACATGGATTAATGGTAAAAGTTGTCTTTAGTTGTGAATTTTGGTTAAATATGTGAATATAAAATCAACTTAGTCTATGTAAATTATTTTAGTGAGAGTGTAATTTTTACAGAGAGGGAAGACACTAAAGCAAAGTTTTTCTTGGCACTTGCAGGCATGTTTTGGAACTTGAAGAGGCTATTAAAATCAAAGATGGAGAGGCAAAATCATATATTTATGAAATGGAGGTATTTGGTTAGTTACTTGTACATGGGCGTTTTGGTAATTTGTTGTCGAAACCCATTCAAACATGAGCCTTTCAACATTTTTTTAACTGATTAATATTTTTTTTCTTCTCTCTGCAGCCATTGGTAATACTTCAGCTGTATAGTTACATTTTTAATGATATCACACCTTAATAAAATAGTTGTATTGGTTCCTCTAACACCAGGAGCATTAAAATTTGGTTGCTATATCAAAAGATCGATTAATATTTTCATTTTTTAGTTCATATCATTATCATTTAATATCCTACCTTAATAATTGTTTATAACATTGGCATATAACATTTGATATTATTTAAAATAAACCATTAGGCCATAGTCGATTTATTTTTTTGGTCTTAAATACTAGTATTTTTCTATATTGATCAAAATTATATTTTTTTGGTGTGTTATTTGTGGGTGTAAGGAATATAAGATCCATTTTATTTAATAATAGCAATTTTATTTAAAACAAATGAAAAAATAATAATAATGTAAAGGGCACATTAGTCATTTTCAAGTTTAAAATGGACCAAAATCCATAACGAAACAGGCTGAAAATGACTATTTCCTTATATTTTAAAACAGTTAGACGCCAGTTAAAAAAAGTTTAAACCATAGGACCATTTTTAGTGTGTATACGAGTGCCCTTCTATAATTTCCTATTTGACATGATATCATGTCATGTTTGGGACTTTAATGTTTTTTCTTTGCTGCAGATCACTGTCATCCCAACCCAAAGTGTTCCAACCTTACACAGACCACATTTTGACAAGTACATATATTTTTGAAATTTGTATGTTTAATTCCTCTTTGTTTATCATAATGGGTATTTTATTTTCCTTAAATTCATTTACAATTTTGTGGGGTTTTCAAGATTTTTTAATTGGGTCTTTGTTGAAACAGTGGAAGAACATTCATGTAGAGCCACCAGAGGAGAAGTTTCCTACTCGGTGGTTCATGCACACCTAAAGATTCTAAATCACCATGCCTTTTTTGCAGAAGTGTCACCAAATCATAGGAGTTTAGGGCATGCGTTTTATGAATTATAATGGGTATGTTTAGTAAATTCGGAAGATATTTTTGTTTTAAATATTTTGAATGTTGTTAGACAAGATAAATTTTAATTCTAAGTAATGTTTTCTTCTTTTCTATTTATTATGTTAAGTTATTATTATTATTTTGTATTTCATTTAAATTTATAAAAAATTGGACCTGATTTTTAAATATAAATGTGTTGTGGTTAGAGACTGAATGACATTGTATCTGAGACTAGTATTTAGTCCTTGAAATGTCATAGGGATTGAATAACATTGTATTTGAGACTAATATTCAGTCATTGAAAAATAATATTACAGACTAAACTAGATAGTTTAAAAGACTGATATTCAATCCCAAATGATATTATCAAAGACTAACATGATAAAGGGTTGGTATGTAGTCCTTAAAAGATAGTATCAAGGACTAATATGACATCAAATTGGGGATTTGAAGAAAAGAAATTAGAGACTAAATGAAATATGATCTAAGACTGATTTTTTTCTTTAATACTTATGATGAATTAGGGACTGAGTTTCAGTCCAGGATACATAAAAAATTGACTATCTAAGACTAGGTCTCGAGGACTAGCTAAATCCGTCCCTGATTCTTATCAGAGACTGATTATTGACCATCAAAGACTAATAATGTCAATCTTTGATACCCATTTTTCTTGTAGTGTTCCTAGTCTTAGTAAAATCATTAAACAAAAACACAAACGTGTTTAGTTTGAGGGACATAAAAATTTTAGCATCATGTACCCGAACTATATCTAGGAAGTTGTGGTCATTGCACTTTAGACTAATGTATTAAATCAATATGGGTTGAAGTTAAGTTCACTTTCTTAAGCATATGATTTTTTTTTGGTTTTTAGTTTTGAAAAATAAAAGTTTTTGTCAAAGTTAGTGAGTAAAGGCTTACAAAGTATGATGATAAAGAAGAAAAGTTCCAAATATTGAAGATTCATTATGTAGAAAGGGAAGAATAAGGCAAACTTGCCAAAAAGCCAAGGGATTGTTAGTCAAGTTATAAATTTTCTTTCTATGTTATTTTACTATATGTATGCTTGGGAACTTAACAAATATATCTTGAGGTTAAGAAAGTCTTCTAAGATTATATGTGGAATGATACATAAAATGAATGTTATTCAAAATAAGTGGGGAACATCTATAAGGATGATGAGTATTTAGGGCTTGGTAAGAAGTTATGTTTTAGACACAAATACATGTATTGAGGTGATATGTAATTAAGAAGTTCAATTTGGACTGTTGTGTTTGATGTTGATACGTAATGTTATATGTGATGTATTAAAATAAGTTTTGCTTGAGGGAAAGCAAAAGACAAGTGTGGGGTACTTTGATATTGTCATAATTACACATATTTTTATGAGTTATTTCATTATATTTTAGTGGTATTTTTGTCTAAATACAAGGAATTTTGGTACCTATTTTCATAAATTACATATTTAAGCCAAAAAAAGACGTTTTTGAAGAAAATGAACCAAAATAGACGAAAACTAGAAGTTGGAGGGTAAAGTTTGCAAATAAAGAACCTAGATGTCGTAAAGGCATGTTTCAGATCAATCAGCACGATGCGATAAACTTTGTCCCACACTGTGGCGTTTAGAATATTGCCTTTCCGATTACGATAAGGAAACAATTACTACCACATGGCAATCAATTTGCCATGATGTGGTGGCTAATTTATGGCAATTTTTCCTCCAATATAAAGGACGAATTTGAAGACCACATGGACAGGAATTTTGTAGAGATTATTCTTTTGAGAAACCCTAAAAGATCTAATTTCGACCAGGAGGAGGAGAGAAGAAGAGTAATTAGCAAAATATCGATTCAAGCATTCAGTTTGCATGATGTTTAGCTTAATTTACTACTTGGTTAGCTTTTTTCTATTACAATCATGAGCTAATACCATTAGCTTAGTATAGATGAACCTGAATTTACTATGAATTAATATTAGATCTATGGATTATTAATGTTGGTTTTTACTTGTGTTTGCTAGATCAATCCTTACATGTTAATGTTTCTATCTCTACTACCTTGACCGTAAATTCCTTGCAGTTAACTGGCCATTGGTTGCATGAATTCATATATCTAGTAGTTTATGACCATTAAATTGATAAGGCTAGAGATTGACTATGGCCTAATATAGGTAATAAATTTAGTTGCTTAATTATGTTAGAGAGCATTATTTAACAATAAAAAATGCTAGTTTGCCCGAATTAACCATTGGAAGACAACCATAGATATAGTCATGCATAGTCCAAATATTTAATAAAACCAATTAAGTGTCCTTAGTCTACATCACCATTGTGATTAAGTGTCATAAATTATGGCGAGCTAATTAGTCTAACCACGACACCTAGTGATTTCTAACCAACAAAAATAATCCATAGTTGAAATAATTCATAGGAAAAGATAGAGGATTCGAAGCTAAACAAAAGTGTCTTATTTTTGTAATTAAAACTGTTTGTTTGTTGCTTTCTAGTTAATAGATAATTAAGTTTTTTTGAACTTGAAAAATCAGATAAAAACCCATTTTCATTAACTTTTGTTTTAAAAATTAGATTAGGTTTTTGGAATTTTAATTTCTAAATCGACTCCATTGCATGCATTTAACCCCGTACTTACTTTACTACACTACTAAGCAACTAGATATACTCCTTAATTTGTGTTTTAATTTAATTAAATAAATGAGGGTTATAAATTTTAATCTTTCAAAATTTTAAGCATATAAAACACACCAGTACATGTTGCTTTGTATACAACTAAATCATAGTACATGTCTACGACAAAAGGAATAAAGGAAGAGATATGGTAGCACGTGCTTGTTCAGAGTGTTGATTTGAATGTGGAAAAGCATGTCTTGTACTCCGACAGTTAGAGTGCGTTGAATCTTGCAAAGAATCGTATTTATGATAAGCGTTGAGAGAAAAACTTTGAGACACACTTGAACAAAAGTTAGAACAAGTATATTACGGAATACTTAATCTCAGAGGATCTATCAGCTCAACAATAATATTTAAGTTAGATTGTCAGATGGTTAGATAGTTAGGTGCGGAATATAAAGAAAAGAAATGACAACAATTGTTATATCAAGTATACACATAAGTTGATTCATAACAAGGAATGCATTCAAGCCAAGTTAGTGAGTGAGATCAAACTTAGTGATTAAGTCACAAAGACTTGCTCCGAAGAGAGATTGTAATCTGCTATGTAAGAGTGAGTATGAGCAAGTAAGAAATAGATAGAAAGCATAAATCCAGAGAATTGTATTTAGAAAGTGATAGATGATTTTTTGATACAAATAGTATGAGCTCTATTTATAGAGACTCATGAAATACAACAGAAATGTTCTCTATGAGTAGCCATGCAAGGACTACTGGACAATAGAGAGAATTTAAATAAGACAAAATAAACTGAGTAATAAAGAGTGACTGCGGTTTCTTCTGACGTTGGCTGCGGACGCTTGTGAGAGAGACTTGGTTGCGGATGCGGTGTTGACTGCGATAGCAAGAAAGTTCAAGAGGGTCACTTTAATGATTCAACAATAAGAAGAAAAAGTACATTGATGTTAGGTTGAATTTTATTTGTGAAATTCTAGAAGAAGACAAGTTCTCTACTTTGAAGTTTGTACTAAAGTGAATCCAGTAGACATGTTAACAAAGTTGTTGCCCATAGAGAAGTTCAAGCTTTGCTTGGACTTGGTTGAGTTTCGTAGGAGTTAAGCCCCTTTAGGGATGAATGTTAGGAATATAGAGGAAGTTTTTGGATTAAGGTGGAGATTATTAAATGTGACACGAGAACTTAGAGTATTATTATGGAGCATTTACGTTCAATGGAGATCTTGGAACTCAATGGACCACTTAGAGTTCAATGGATCATCTAAGACAAGAACAAATCATTTAAGAAGGTAAGGGATCAATTGAAAAATGAATAGATCCTCTGAATACGAAACGAATAATCTAAAAATGGGAATAGAGAACATGGGTAAGGAATAGTGTAACGCCCTGATTCTTAGGTATTGTTTAAATAAGATTTATTGGGTTAAGCTCTACTCGACGATTTGGTTGACCTACTCGTTGAGTAGCAGCGGGATGGGATCAAGTGTTAAATGAACTACTCGTCGAGTCCATATTGGGACTCGGCGAGTAGGAGCTGGCAGATGAAACCCTAAATCCCGAGGTTTGCACCCCTATTTAATGGAGCCTTAGCCTCCCTTGGGCCTCTTTACAGTCCTAGAGAGTCCCTGAGAACCCTTATACGTGTGTGTGTGTGCCATTATGTGTTTGAAGCTTGCAAAGAAGATCTTTGGAGGGAGAAGGCTTGGAGGAGAAGGAGTTTGGAGCAAGTAGAGTGTGGGAATCAAACACTATCTCGTTTACCATCTTCCATAGGTACTCAAATCATCATTCTCCTTGTAACCTCTTTTATTGGTTGAGTTTTAGGGTTTCTTGTGGAACATTAAGTTGATAAGATGAGCTATGGGCTAGATCTAAAGTTGTAACTTCAGATCTGGACCCTCCTTGTATTCTAGAAGCATAAAGTTATAGTTTTGGTCATGATTGAGGTCCCTCTTGAGCATGAAGCTCCATTAAGAACTTAAAATAGGCATTTAGAGCCTTTAAATCCATGCATGCACATAATGTTTGAAACTTTACGTGATAAGCATGCCTTAGAAGCTTGGATCTGTGATTTGGAGCTGCTACATGGCTCAAAACAAGTCTGTATGGAAAAAAAGACTGAATGGACTCGGCGAGTCGCAAGGTTGACTCGACAAGTCACATGAAAATGGCCGTGAACTCGACGAGTTGGATGAACAACTCGGCGAGTCCGATGGAGATTGCCATAAGACTCGACGAGTTGAAGAACAACTCGGTGAGTCGAATGAGTTTTCTCCAGGATATGTTTGCTTGTGTATCCGTCGAGTTGCAAGGAGGAAACTCAACAGGTGGCCTTAAGGTTTGATCGAGAATCGAAGGAACTCAACGAGTCACCCCGATGACTCGGCGAGTTGGAATGTGCTTCAAGGAACTCGACAAATACCCGAGGGTACTCCGCGAGTTGAGGTCAACATGGACTGTTGACCTTGACTAAGGACTTTGACTTTGATTAGGGGTTGACTAGTGGGTTATGGAGTACCTTATAAGGTTAAGGGCTTATGAGTATATTGTACTATGATCATAGGTGGTGGAGCCTGTGTCGAGTGATCCGAGAGTTGGAGTTTATCTTCCGAGTCGACATCTACGAGGTGAGATATCCTAATTATATCAATAGGGTCTACGGAACCAGGGCCGACCCTTTAGTTGTTATTGTTATGGTATGCTACATGTGATTATGATACGTTTGATCGGAATCAGGGTAGAATGTATGTTATGCTTTTATGATCCGTAGGGATTGGTATGCTAGTGACCTGCTAGGTCGGTGCTCTAGTTACGAGAGGATTCTATGATTTATGATCAGTGAGATAGATATGCTTGATACTTGTATATGCCAGTATACGATAGTTATGCGCACATGGTTATTTGGTTGTTGGTTGGGTTGAGGCGGTCCTACTTTGTGCAGAAGGCCAACATACCCTATGAGCGGTCCGGGGAGACTATAGGCCCACATGGTGGACCAGTCATGCCGAAGGCTCGGAAGAGATCCAGATAGACTGTAGGCCCTGTAGGCCAGTCCAGTCATGCCGATGGCCCAGTATGCATGTTGATTGATTGATTGTTACTTATATGGTATTGTCAGTGTGGTATTGGTATTTTGGGGGTAGCTGTTGGATTAATGTTTATGTCCATAACTATAATTGGTAGGACTTGACCCGACCCTGCATGGTCCATTTGGGTTGCATGGCATCATGCACTTGGATAGACTAAATGAGAGAAATAAGACACTTATGGTTATTAATATATTATAAGTTCTAGTATATTAATAATAAGAATAATAATATATTAGTATTGATCAAGAATTAAATTAGAATTAATTATGTGATCAAAAAAAGACTAATTAAACATATGGGTTGATTGTGCAAATCATCCATAACTTATATAGTGGGCCAAAGCTCCATGGATAATGAAGTTAGGTTAAGCCCATAGGATGCTACATGGATGCTCCATGGAGGTTACATAACCCATGGGTCATGGAAATGAAAGGTCATGACAATTAGGGTTTACATGGTGTAACCCTAATTGTAACACACTATATAAGAATCATATTATTCACCAAAATCGGCCACTAGTGTGTGTAAAAGAAAGGCTAGCTGATTTCATGAATTGTGGATTTATCTCAAGTCATTCCAAGTGTATTTGGTGTTGTGTGAACCATTTGAGGTGTCACACTTGAGGCACTAGGCACTCAAGCTTCATGAAGAATTTCTACATTAAAGAGGTATGTAATTCTAACTTGATATATTCATATGAATCAATGTTAATATGCTAGTTAGGATGAATACCTTGGAAAGTTCATATTTGCATGTATAATAGAGAAAACATAGATCCAAGGTATTTAGGGTTGCATGTACACTTAGGAGTGTTAGATTGCTCAAAACCTAACAGTGGTATCAGAGCCTAGGCTTATTTTCTAGTTATACTTGCAAAACTGCTTAAAAAATCAAAGTTATTTGCTGTCTGGGCAACAGACTCGGCGAGTCCATCAGGAGACTCGACGAGTCAATGCCTAAAAATTGATCAAAACGATCCAACTCGCCGATTTGGCTCATGCACTCGACGAGTTGGACCCCTAGACAACATACATTCGACTTTTTTGGCTGGAATTGGACTAGGAACATTACCCTAAGATGTTTTTGGACTTATAAACTTGTTTTTTATGTGGTAATGTTCATGATAATCCAATGTCAAAGATAATTGTCAAAAGATTCATGTTTTTTTATTAGTATAAGGTTTAGACTAATTACATGAAAAACTTTTATTTGAATTATCTTGTTCTTATGAGTTGCTTAGATTAATAGAAAAGTTAATTGATTATGTGTTTTCAATCCATTTTAATCTAAGAGTTAATTCTAAAATGTGTTTTTGTAACTTGTCCTCAAATTATATGAAAAGTCACATTTAAGTTTCATAAAACTCATAAAAGTTGGCAATGGTTACAAAAAATGAAGAGTCTTGTCTCATTGAATAGTTTTATGACTCCATAACTTGTCTTCAAGTTATGGAAGTTCAAGAGTCACTTCATTAAGTAATAAAATGTGTAACCTTAATTAGTTCCTTAAGTTACAAAATAAGAAAAGTTACATTCTTTAAAAGTTTAAACTCTTCCATAACTTGTCCTCAAGTTATGGAACTTGAAGAGTTTTTCAATTAAAACTACTTTAAACTCATAAGTTATGGAATTAATTAGTTTTGAATAGTTTCTAAACTTGCCCTCAAGTTTTGGAATTTGAAAAGTTTTCACTTATGAATACTTTAATTCCAAGTTAGCCCTTAGAATTTTAAAAGTTAAAATTCAACCCTTATATTTTATAATATTATAAGTTAATAATATTTATATATATGTATAAGAGTAAAGTCAGTCTTACCGTTAGTAGACCACATTCACGAAGCCGGTCTGTAAGGGGGGTATAAGGTTACTGCCTATAAAATGGTAGTTTAATGGGTGTCCACTCTCACCCACCGCTTCCTTGACTAGTGGAGGGTCGTTAGCCGAACGAGTAGGACAAGGACTATAATTCTCCCTTCATTAAAAGTATTAATGATAAATACTAAGTAACTAAACTCTTAATAATACCCAATCTTAGTTACTTAGGAAAATGTTAATTTGGTACTAACCCATGAAATTACACTTTACACTTTGCACTTTGCTTAAGTCGTTAGTGGAGCGTGTGTGGTTAACCGGCACACTAACATGGACTTAACAAGGTAGGCTAAGGGTAACTTAATATTTATCATAGTATCGATGGAGCGTGTGTAGTTAACCGACAAATCGATTAAGGGGTAAATATTAAGGGTACCAAGTATATTTGCATGGTTATTCACACCTTGTTTTGTGATCCTCGACATCCCAGTCACAAAACCTTGATGGCACACTCGAGATTGAAACATGCCATTGAACAATTCAATGAATCTCAAAGATCTAGGAGTTTCAAATCCAATTAAAACCTAATAAATTATTTTGTTTTTCATGGTGCAAATTGGTGAATCATCATTCACCTACCTTCAAATATTTTATAGCTTGGATTACGGCATCCCTCTTTAAGTTATAAAATAGTTTGTTGGTTCCTAGCCTTAATATTTCATATTTGGTGTCATATTAAGGACTTTAAATCAACTATCTTAAATATCTCCCAAAACATGTATGGTTTAGACATTTATGATTTTCCCAAATCTCTTGAAACAAGCTTTCCTAAATTAAGATGATGTCCCATGGAAATCGTACTTCATTCACCTCCTCCAATTATTCTCCCTAACCCACAAGTTTAAGGTCACTCAGGCCCTATTGGCAAACAAAGGTCTATGTGTGATCACATCTTGGAGATGTAGTCACATATTGACAAGCTAGGAGAGTTGGGTGTCAAAGTCTTGAGAAAGTTGGTGGTTCAATCACTTTCTAAGTCACATAGTGAGTTCCTTTAGGACTCATATGAAATAGACTATGACAAGACCCTTAATGATCTTATCTATCTGCTAAGATCAACATCCTATAACTTTATGGACGTTGACAGTGATGACATTGGATATCTAGTAAAGCATTCTCTTCCCAATGGAAAGGGATCGGCCATAGTCAACTTGGTTGACCAAATGGTAAAGAGAAAAGCTAAGTCTGTGATAGTCCTATGTACCATTACCAAAGGGTTCATATGTTAAATTGCCAAAGGAATGGCCATTGGTTGCGAAGCTGCCAAATTTTACCTAAGGATGTTAAAGTCAATAAGTTTGACTCTACTTCAGGTAAAATCCACTATCAAACTCTGCTAAGTTTCTATTCTGAGATTCTTGATACATAATGTGACTAGGTCATATGTTGATGTTTTAAGAATCAAAGAAAAGTGAAGAAACTTAAAGAAAGAATATGTTGAATCTGATTGCGTACATGGATTTCTATCATATAGTTTGAAGATCGGATTCTTGAGCTACTTCTTAGGAGTTATGATATATTGCTTAGGAATAGATAACAACAAAGTTTTCATGCTCTTTTACATTGTAAGGATAGTTTTTCCGCAATGTTTTAAAATAAAAGGAAAAACGATAATTTTATTTATTTTAAAATATCCTTACAATGGCATTTGAGGAAAAAAATTGTTGCTTATATGATTCCATTAATAGCAAGAGTGGAAATATGAAATTGATTCTTTTATTTGTGGTATTGTCTAAATTTACCAAATAAGGAAAGACTCTCATCATCCAAGTTTCAGTTGGATAGAAACTTGGAATCATGGAAGTTGAATAGCATGATGAATGGGAACTTTCAAGCATTGGAAAAATTAAGACTAACTACTTGTTCACATGGATGTGTGAGTCAAGTAAAGGACTAAGGGATCGAGTACACATTCTTGTGCACTGGTTAAGTCCACCATAAAAGATCAATAAGACTATTCGTCATGATTTACTAAAGTTTAGTAAATATGGTTATACTTACAGGCTTAAGTATAATTCTGAAACATTTGAAAGTTTCAATGTAAGTCAGAGCGAATAAGAAGAATCTGGCAGAAAGATAAAAGTTTCTCAAATCTGAAAAGATGGGAGAGTACTTTAGTATCATATTTTAATACCATCTTAATGATTTTGAGACCTTATCACAATTAATCCTCTAAGTGCATTCTGATAGTTAAGAAGAGGGGTTATGAATTGTTGAACTGGTTAAATCAAGAAGATGATTCATACTTCGTTCCAAAACAATTCTTAAAGTTATACTCTAAGATTGTAACTTGAGTGACATGTCTTAAAGAAGGTTTAAAACACTTGGTAAGTTGTGATGTTTTGGACAAAAAAAGACCATCTAAGGCCAATTGTGTGAAGTGTTTGTCTTGATTAGAATCCACACTATCTCTTGAATATCTAACAAGAAAGTCTTATATGTCAAGAGGACAGTGGGAGTCTTAAAGGTCTTGAAAGTCTCAAGAACAATTCAAGAATAAAACCCGAAGTTCTTCACTAGCACACGACTTGAGGTTTATAACCTATCGTGTTGACATATTCTGTGCCCATTCCAATTAAAGTTGTCTTTGCATATGAGTTCATAGAGTTCTCAATTGGCAGCACAACAACTTGGAAGCAATGACAGGCCCTTGAGCTGCCAGATGGCAAGAAATTAAGATTGAGTTCAGACCATATGAGTTTGAATTTGTCACTATCCTTGTCTTGTGACTATGGTTTTGAGAAATTCACATGGATAAGAACACATACACCATTAAATCTAAGTGTCATAAGGTTTCTTTCCGATTCATGAAAACGATGGTGAGGAAACACTTTCACTAAGTAGATTTTAGCTAGATAGCAATTGTGATATTTGCATTCTCAAGTTGTTAGTGGAGCGTGTGTGGTTTACCGGCTCACTAACATAGACTTGTGAGAAGTGGCAAAGGTCTAAACAATTGAGACTATGATTATGGCATCCCTTTTTATAGTTCTAAAATTCTTTAGACACACATGTGAGCTATCTAAGAGAGGTGTATGATTTTGATAAAGTTTTATCAAAACAATCTAGTATCAGAAATCTGAACTTTGGTAAGAAAGTCAGCTGATTTCTGAGTACATGTCAAAGCTAGTTGGAGCATAAGTGTTATGCTAATAATCATCATGTTAGTGGGAGCATGATAATTATGATAACGATTGCAAGTTAGCAATGTTAATTATAGAAAACAAAAAGTTTCAATTGGGAAAGAGTTGTTTTGCTATAATTAAGGGAGAGGAAATTATACTTCATCTCAAAACGAAAAGCTTAGATTGAGGTTTTAATCGTATTTAGTCAAGGATATATATATATATATATATATATATATATATATATATATATATATATATATATATATATATATATATATATATATATATATGAATGTCCAATGAATGGCTCAACATAAGGAAATTCTATATATGGGTCCATTATTTGCGTTCCAAAATTCGATTATGATTACGGCATCCCTTTTCATAATCTGAATTATGAGAACTTGGCAAATTGAAATGGAAATATGGATAGCAAAAGACTGGTTTAGTCTTTATGTGAGACACCATGAATCGTGTCCAATATGCTCCGGATATAGGATCGATTACATGTGCTATATTCATCCTTTCTAAAATTTTCCAAATGCCTGGGACATTAAGAAGGGAAAAGGTCAAGAATTGGATATGACTAAAGTGATTAAGCAATTGTCGAGGACAATCTAAGGTTTACCAAAGATTGGATGCTCAAGGACAGTTGGAAGTATAGTGTTAATTCTGGAAGGACCATATTGACATAATCTGTAAGGAGGCAACTCTTGTTCAAAAGTGATAGTCAAAATGGAATATGGAAATGTTTCAATGTTAGAAATTATTCAATCTGCGTAAGATTAGAAGAAACTTAATGCAAGAATGATGTTTCCAAGGAGTTGATCTCCTTTAGAATGCTCTATAATGTTTGTTATCAAGTCTTTCTGATTTTGTGCATAATCATTACAAGAGGATCAATGCATATAAGTTTAGAATCTAACATATTTTAGTAAATGGCATGAATTTGGAATTCTTGCATTTGCAATAAGGAATTGGGACTTTGAAATGAGGATCATTGGTGTTATGTTCAATTGATCTATTTCAGAAAGTAAAGATCATAGATAAACATAGTATACATACTTGGTGTGTGGCATGACTAGTGTTTAGAAAACATAGTGTACATGCTTGGAGCATGGGACTACAATTGTTTTAAATTCAAGAATAAAGTTGATAGCTGAAACACTATACAATGAATAATGAGTAATAATATGGTGATAAATAAAAGGTGTTTTATTTATATTCATAGGTTTTGATACCATATTAGATTCTATTATTATTGTGTTTCATTTTGCATGTTTTGACTTCCAGAATAACTAGGTCGTTCTCCCTAATTGACTAAGTTATTCAAACTATCCACAGTCAGTCATATGTTGGAAGTAGATATGAATCAAGACTGTCATGGTTTGGCTTGTAGAGGTCTAAGATGTTGGACAAAGGGCTACAACACTCATGAGTGCTCATAAGTTCTGAGTATTGGATTCAACCCTCGCACACTGGAATCACTTCATGGATTTTATCACGAGTGATCATGAGATGATAATATCTTATATTCTTCAAACCTAGAGATATGAGTTGTTACTATGAGTTGGTTATACATTGATTACACAAAAACGCATTGGTAACTCGATGTTATAAAACGTGCCTTTGTGTATGATTCAACAAGTAGTAGAACAAGCCATATGAGTCGAAGTTTATCCATTCCTTTTATCTTCAGGATAAAAGCGATATCTGTGGGCCCCTCGATGATTTGGTGATGACAAATGAAGAGCTCGGTCGGGCCAGGACTGATTTGATTTGTTCAATTAGCCAGTCGTCATAAATCGGAAATCGGGAAACAACAAATGGACAGAGAGAATGATTATAATCCATGTCTCAGTCCATATGATATCTAGAATGGAGGAATATATGATCTCTTATCTAATGGACAAGTTATTGACAAAGGTCAGAGTTCATCTACAAGATCAGAGTTCAAAAAAAGCTTTTGAGAGCTACGATTGCCAGTCGGTTCTTGAAGTCATACGCAATAATAGTTTTAGACTTATCCAAGTGGGAGACTGTTGGATTAATGTCTAAATCCATAACTATAATTGGTAGGACTTGACCCGACCCGGCATGGTTCATTTGGGTTGCATGGCATTATGCACTTGGATACCCTAAATGAGAGAAATAAAACACTTATGGTTATTAATATATTATAAGTTCTAATATATTAATAATAAGAATAATAATATTTAATTAGTATTGATCAAGAATTAATTATGTGATCAAAAGAAGACTAATTAAATATATGGGTTGATTGTGCAAATCATCCATAATAATAATTTATAAATATAATTAATCAGTAATAATAATTTATAAAAATAATACTAAATAGATAATTATATTTCATTCTATTAATGAGGAACGTAAGTTGATACCAATCACCACTGTTTTTTTAGATTGTAGCTATTTGAGGTAAATTATGATCATTTAACAAGTTAACGAGACAATGGAACAATAATCTTGCTTTATGGCTGAACTTTCTACAAGCATATTGTTGTGGCAACCAAGAATCCATCCATCCTAACAAAAACTTAGCTTTACATAAATCATGTTTCGCTTTTGAACACTTATATGCCGATTTGACCTTTTACAAACCCTTCATTCTTTCTTCCATTTTTATTTTGCGGAATCATTTCAAATTTGGGGTCACATAAGGGTATATTTGTGCACTCAAAGATTTGTTGAGAAGAATATTGTGTAGCCATTACATGATATCCACCTAGATGAACACATGTTTATGTCATTAATGGACGAGAACAAAACATTGAATGCATATATAGCGTAGGATGAAATTTGTGATCTTAACATCGAATGGCTTGATAACCAAACGAACAAACCCAAATGTGATGGTGAAATAAAGTAAGCCGAATGCTTGAAAGAATCTCTAAAGTTTCTTGATAAGAATAGTAAGACCGAAAAATTGATGTTTCTAGAAAAAAGAATGGGCATGAATGAAGAACTAGTATGCATCATTAAGATACGCAATACCCATCATTCAAGAACATGTTTCGTTTTTGACTTTATAAGATTCAAACTTCGTACGTGTAGACGTAAATTGGACATCGATTCACTCATCTTTTTCCAATATGTTTGAAGTTTTTTTTCCTTTTATTTATCTCACATTTATAACTTAAACGTAGGTATAATCTTTTCACATGACAAAAATAGTTTTTGATCATTTTAGCTCGTAAGATACCAAAAAGCAAATTGCCAATCGTTTTGGACATAAAAAATATATATATGTTGGATTAGGTTGCATCATTGCATGTATATATGGTGGTGGAATTTTAACTTAAAAGTAATAATAAACAAGAGATAAATTTATTTATTATGATAAGATCTTTAAAATTGTAAATGTAGATGCTTTAGGTTCTTTGCCGAACGAATAAGCAGGATAAAAAGTTCTCGTCAGCGTTGCTTCCTGCCTATCTGTATGCCCTCCTTTACTCTTCTGCGAATATTCTACTCCTTTTACATAAATATTAACCGTATTCAAGACTTGTAATAAAATCTTAGTCGTTTTCAAAATATCTTCCATCTTCTTAAAGAAATAACAGTCGACTAAAAAGATATTAAGTACAAATGATGAACAATTCGTGGAAGTATAACATAACAAAATTCATTGTAATTGATTAAAGAAATATATATTGTAGGGGAAGTTACCAAATTCGTCATCATATTATTCGTAATTTCGATTGCATGAGCCTCTCAGATACAAAAACTATATCTCGATTACGAGGCATGACAAACTGTATCTAAACGTACAATTCACCACATCATATTGCTACTACTTATAACGCCAAAAGCAAACAACCAAGTAAAGAAAGATTGAACTTAATTATACTAAATATAGTAAGTATATGTATCACATGATTGAACAAGCATTAGGGTTATCGTCACTAAAAAGATATGTCATTCGCTCATCTGTAGAATTGGGGGCTGAAACAGCTTGAACAACATTCTTGACAAAACCAGCCGGAGCCCGTTTGTCGTAGGCTTGATTCACGTACGGATAACTGACCAAATTGTAAGGTATGTAGGGCCAGAATTCGGCTCTTTTTCCTGTGCTCTTTACTCTCTTTAACACCTTGTTTGGCTCCACATATCCGCTAACTGTTACTCGGCTTTGCTTTCTGTTAACGTCCACAGTCTTCACACCTTATAAAATATTAAATGAAAGCCACTTAGAAAAGCAGATCTATAGACAGATAGAGAGACAGAGTGGATGAATGTTTACCTTTCATGTTCTTAACAGCATTCTTCACTCTTCTTTCACATCCATCACAGTCCATTTTGACTTTGATTTCAACTGTCTGGTAAAGAAACCACAATCCATATTTTGCTTGTCAGATTGAAATTTAAAGAGAGAGAGAGAGAGAGAGAGAGAGAGAGAGAGAGAGAGAGGTGCCTGCATCGGTTTTCTTCTGCCTCTGATGCTGGTGCTTCTGACTGTGCAAAAGTTGGAGAGGTAATCAAGTGCACCCATTTTTTGTTAATTGCTTCCAGAAAGAAAATTTTCATACACGAGAGAGAGAGAGAGAGAGAGAGAGAGAGAGAGAGAGAGAGAGAGAGAGAGAGAGAGAGAGAGAGAGAGAGAGAGAGAGAGAGAGAGTTGTGGGTCTATATTTTTATGTGCTTAGGGCTTTGGTAGCTGGTATTTATACAAAAGCTAATTAAGCATTGCTTAAAGTTGGACCAGAAATGTAATTATATATGATCCTATCATAAAGGTATATGTAGTATGCCTATGTTATTTATTTATTTTAAGCATACAAGATTAAGAATATACATGTATAATTGTAAATGAGACTAGCATATTATTTTCGCCAATCTCATTTCACACGTTATAAACAATGATGATAACCGAAGACCAAGCCATATAGATGTGGAATAATAAGCAAACTGATCGTGGAATAATGAGCAAACCCATTCGGCTAGATAACTGCTTGAAATAATTAGATCAGATTGAAAAATATCTTACAAGATAACGCTGATATAACAAAAAAAAAAGTTTAATAAGTTTCATCACACTTTGAAATTAAGTGTTAACTTTCTTCTTTTTCGAATCTCCAATTATTATAAGTTTACATATTATATGGAACAACTGTTTTATTACTTCTACATGTTTATAAACGTGACGTTTCTTTATTCTAATTTACTTATTACTTTAAATTATTTTTATGTGTAATAACATATAAAAAGAAAACATTAATTTATGTATTTTCCTAAATTATGAACAAATCATATCTGGCGTAATAAAATCATCTTTTTGAAATTTTGTGACATAATCTAAAATCAAATATTAGAGAGCGGTGTATGCTTATACATGAGTCGGTTATATATGATTATTTGGATGTATGAATTCGTGGGTTTCATATATCACACCTCATAAGATTTAGAGCTATGACAAAATCTGGTCATATCAACGCTATAAGGAAGAGTTTTATTTGATTTAAACATATCTGAATATAAAAACAAAGAGAATAAGAGAAGCAAATCATGAAGTATTGCCCCACAAACAGCTAGCAGTGGAAAACCTTATGTCCAAGCTAGTTAGAATTGGCATAAATTTAATGATTATTCGAAACTGCTTTATGTAGGTTTCTTTACTTGTTTAATCACAACAAATGTAGTAAAGTCTTTTTCTGTTTGCTATCATTTTCATGCAGTAGAAGTGGCCTTTTCATTTTTTACAATAGTTAATAGGAATAATCATTAAATATAATCACGTTTAATTAATAAATATTACAAAATAACCGATTTTAGATAGAAAATCAGAAGGATCTCCTATTTCAAAACATAAACAGTATCTGTTCAAACTATCTATTTTGAAAACTAGGTCCAAAATATAATAAACCATAGGATTTTAAGCCCTTTTTATAACCGGCCTTATTTATTTATATCTGATTTTTCTTTTTTTTGAAACACTAAACCATATATTGAAAATAAAAACTAGCGAGTAGTTAGAAAAACAATTACAAAAAGTTTAGAAGATTTTTAGGACAATTTAACCAAGTAAACGAACATCTATAATTCCTATTTGCAAACCACAAAAACAAATACTCTTTAATAGAGTCAACGACTTCACTCTTCCTTAACTTGCCCACTTTGAACACCATACGTCATTCCTAAACCTCCAAATATACCATATTGTGGTTCAAAGAATAACATCAACCACCATTTTCTTCATAGACGACATCGTACTATTGTCATTTGAAAGAAACAATCCTAGAGTTGAATCAAGTTCCAACCAATCAATATCAAGCTAAGAGAATATTGCATTTCAAGTTCTAGCCGCCACTTGACATTGTATTTATTTCTGTACTATTTATACTTTTATAATACTTATATTTTTATTATCAATATATATCATTTACTTACTTCTTAGAAAATAAATTATATTCATTTTAATTTTTATGTGTGATCTTCATTAGATTATCATGAAATTCTGATACTATATGTGTTGATGATTATATTATATAGCATTGAGATTAAACTTTGTTGATGTTGTTAGAAACTTGAACTATTATAATATCCGGTTCATTTTTTAAATGTGATTATGATCGGGTTGTTTTAGGTAATGAAATTTCAATAGGTAGTTTTAACCTATTAAAATCATAAATACGATACCCAAGGGAATAACTCATAGATATCTACTAATTGGGTATCCGAAGAGACCCAGACCTTGTTTGAGATACAGTTTTATAATCAAGTATGAGACCAGAATCACTAATACTCATCTTGTTATCATCCCTAGCTATTGTACCACATAACACATACTACTTAAACCCCATCTACATTAAGGGAAATATAAGCACTCGATAGGACCAATTGATTCTAAATTTCCAAGTGACCAAACGAAGGATTACACAATCACCTCGAAAATGTCTTTCTTATTATTAAACAAGATATGTTAGCTAAGGAAACCTAAAAGATACAAAATGGAATCCATCCATTGATAACAAACCCTCAAACATCTAAATATTACAATCTAACTATTGTGAAAAAAGGGATAAGCTAAAATAGATATTAAAGATAATCATCGTCCACCTAGTATATCAGATAACAAAAGGGGTTCACAATACCATAACACCTGGAAATACACAAGTTTGTATATACACACCTACATATGTATGTGCATCTGCGTCATGCACACCAACATTTGTATGTAAATATGCATCGTGTATATATGCACGAGGGATGAGCATCCGGATCGAACCTTGGGCCATACCTAAACCAGGACCAATTTTATGCTATCTGACTGGTTATCAACTCATGTAATTACACTCACCGAGTTTTTCTTCTCTACCAGTTCGGTCCATCGATTTCTGGTTTTGGACCAAATTTCTATTTAATTTGTGAAATTTTTGAAAATTACATAAGTCGTTCGTTTGTTGGTGTGTGATCTTTCCTAGCATGTAGTTTAGAGATTTTACTTCATTTTAGGAATATAACTTCATCATTTTTTATTCCGTCTTAACTGAGTTATAGTCCATTGGAGTTGGGGGTATCAAAGCTGAAAGTTTTTCAGTTTTTTAGCTATTTTGTGTAATCCGTGAAATTTTTGAAATTTGCATAACTCAATTGTTTGAGGAGAGATTGACTAGAGATCTTTTTATCATGTAGTTTAAAGTTTTTACTTCATTTTATGCTAATTTCATGATTTTTGGCTCCATATTCAATGAGTTATAATTATCTGAAATCGGCATATCAAAGCTGAATGGTTTTCAGTGTTTCTCTGTAATCTATGAATTTTTAAAAAAATTGCATAACTCATTTGTTTGAATTCATGTTGATATGAGATCAAGTAAAACATAGAGTTTAGAGTTTCTACTTCATTGTAGGCTATAATTTCATCATTTCTGGTTCAGTATTCAATGAATTCTAGTCCATCAAAGAGGGAGTCAAAGCAAAACGTTTTTCCTCTTTGATGTTTTCTCTACTAACAGAACATTCTAACTTTGGTGTGATATCGAATATGGTAGTGTTCCTTGAAAAGGATATTGGTAGATAACCGAAATACACCTTTGTTTTAAGCCCCATGATAATATTTCTCCCTAAAATATTAACTTTAGCATAAAAAAGTAACTTTCGCTATTGCTTCAACGACTTATACTATACACAAAAAATGTTGCACCGGTCCAACCAGTCTAAGACACAAAAAACCAAAATAGGTATCGACATTAGTATTCTTTAATCGATTCGATCCATGCTCCTTAGAATCCTTCCAAACCAGTCTGATTCACATGCTCACCTCTATCAGAAACTCTTCCCAGCATCGTCACCTCAATCTTACCGAAATCGATCATAATACCTTTGGATTGACAAGGCACCTTACGAACTGAACGTCGTGTAATCAAAACTTGCATTAGAAGAATTTATCAACAGCCTTATCCTCATATAAAGCTTCCAGAATCCCTTACAAATGCCCAAATAATAGCTCCGACAAAATCAACATAACAATAGAACTCTCCTTTCCGAATCAGAAACATCTATATCATCCTCGGATATACCAGATTTTTTCAAAATTGTGCCACATAGCCGACTCACGACATGGACTTCTATTAGGCCAATGAACCAAAAGAACATTCGAGTCTCAAAAATTCCGTTACTAAAAGGCAGAAATGATTCACCACGAATCGAACGATACCTCCTAGCGGTAGAAACTGATGCGGAGAACACCCTCAGATCTGTCGTCACATTCGCCTCCTACATGAGTCTCACGACTCAAACTGGCACTACTTTGAACAAGGTCTTCGACACCCTAAGATAAACTAACTCATACAGACTTAAACCCTCTAGATCGAAACTGGCATGGCCACTAAGGCCCGAACAAATACTAGACTCATCTTCATCTTGGACAACCATAACTGGAAGACCGATAAATACGAAAAAACTGAAAAGAATCATGGTGCCAAACCATGCTATCTAACCTCAACCAGCTCCTTAGAATCCTCGTGATTTTACTCGATGCGTGTACAAATCTTGTGCTTCCAGTAGTACAGTCTCAATACTACCTTCCACACCTATTCTTACTTTCCTCAAGAATCATCACGAATCCTCTAAGTCACTTCCATATGACCATTATCATATACTCTTGACCTAAACAGCGTACTAAGGCACTTCCCAGGCTCTCATAGGATTCCACATCCCATATAATCACATTCTAACATTGTTCCGAATCTACTAGGAACCCTACCTTACCCTTTCTCAACCGCAAAGGAAATTTCTGCTAATGTCAATTAACTATCTTACAAATCCAATTACACACAACAAAGATTAAACAATCCTTCAACTGAAATATCATGTCCTACAATGGTTGGACTCAAAAAAAAGTTGTGTAATAGGGCCAAATCAAACATTATGAAGCTATTTCATATTCATGGCATGCAATTTAACGTATTCACTTAATACTTAACTAACATCAATATAGGTTTCACATAGCACAAAGCAAGTAACATTCGAGTAGAAAAAACCAATAGGCAATAAGGCATCATAAAGATCATGCAATCCTAACATGCAATTCCTAAAGATCCTTAGCCTACACACTATCATGCATCTCTAAAAGTTCACATATCACACACAAAAAGCATCTCTCTTCAGCAGACACTCTAGAATACAACCCTCAACAAATCCTTTGGCTACTCCTAGCATGCAATTCATACTAATAACATCAATATCATATTTAACATGTATGGATATTTTACGAATCACTTACTTGAGCTCCGACTGACTGTACACGTTGCTTACTTTTTTCATTTTTAAAATTATTATTTTCAAATGACTTGTGAAAAATATGTAGATCCTTAGTTTGAGTTTGGAATCACACGAGTGTTTATCCAAAACTTTCAAACCAGGGCTCTGATACCAACTTGTAACGTCCCATTTTTCAAAATAAATTTTTCATTTTTAAAATAGAATAAATATCCATTTTTATAAAGTTACATTCAAGTCAAACCAATTTTTCATAATCCAAAATTCCAAAATCAGATTTATAAGGAAGACAATGTGGAATCTGTCATCATAAAACTATTGATGTGTGTGTATAGTCCTGCCTTCGTAAATTGATAAGCACCTAAAAAAATTAATCTACAACTTTAAGCACAAAGCATAGCGAGTTCCCCAAAATATCACATATAGCACAACATAATAATCAACTATGGGTTATCAGTTACCCTAGTACTATCAACAGTCATGAGGACTATCGGCAGTCCTACATACAAAATACAGCACAACAATATAAACATCTACGGGTTATCAGCAACCATGTGGGTTATCAGCAAACCTAGGGACTATTGAAAGTCCTAGAGTTATCAGTAACTTAGATACACATATAACAACAATCACCAAATAAGACCAAGGTAGTCTAGCATACACACCACTATGACATAGGTAATATAGTGAGAAGACTCACCTGAACGAGGAGTTAAAATCCACTACTCTAACTCCCATAGAATCAACTACACCAGCCTCCTAAACCAATCATAAGCTAAACCTCGTACTAAGGCTCAACAACTCTCCAAGTTTAAACAAAAGTGAAATCGGTCAAAAACTCAATGGTCAACGATCAAAGTCAACAATTAAAGCCAACACAACTGATAACCACATCATGGCAATCCCTCAACAAAACATTCACAAAGAATCCACTCACCATGACATGGTAAGTAGGTTGCCATGTTGTGGGAACGGTCCAGAAACCATTTGATAGATTAAGCCCTTAATCCATTAAGTCACACACTCATCTCTTCTAGAATACTTCAAAATGTACACAAGCTTCAAAATAACCATTTCTTTTTGTACATGCATGTCCAATGCAATTCTTGAGCTTGGTAAGGTCAAAAATGGTGAAAATGAGATCAAAATCTCATGCATCGAACCAAAACTCAACGAAACTTCAGATTTAGCACACCAAAACTCAAAGGGACCCCAAGGATCCATAAAGTTTCCATCTTTATGGAATCCAATCACTCAAACTACCCCAACCATGAAGAACAATGCTTAAAATCCTGGATCTAGAAGCATGACGCATAAAGGTTGGAACTTGAGGACTTATAATGGTCTATAATATGTGCTCCAAGGTGGTAAGGAAACTTGCTTGTTGGATATATGTACTAAGAACACACCTTTTTCTTATCCAAGGCATCAATACAACACCAAAAGCTCACAAATGAATGTCAGGAGGCTCAAAGTGGTGAAAGGGAGGCTAGGGTTTCTCTCAAGAGGATTTAGATATGATAGAGGATGGAAAAATACCACCCTTTAAATACATAGAAAACCCTAAAAATACATGGGATTGGGTTGCACAGCGGTCACCTCGTAGCAACCTGCTTATGACCTCGTGGTGACTCACCACATCATGGGGAACTGCTCTGCACCTTGTGGTGACTCACCATGTTGTCGGGACCTACTCCGCACACCGTAGCGATGGGCTTTCACCCAATTCCACTCCAACTTCAAACAGTCATAATTTATTCGTTTCAACTCCCTTTTTGGTGATATTTATGTGCATGAAGGTATTGACAAGCCCCACATATCTATCTAATTACTTTTGACCAAAAACATATCAAAATAAAATCATTAATTCATGCAAGGACCCGGAAATATCGCCTTTCCCATTATACCCTTTGCTTCAAAGCACAATTCAAGGACTTTATTCACTTAACCAACATTATTAATATTTGATAGGGTCTAAACTCTATTCCTTTGAAGCCCAAGACCTATACCTGATCACATACAACCCAAAATCCCAAAATAAGAAACGTCTCGAAACTAGATGTTACAATTCTCCCCCACTCAAAATAGATTTCGTCCTTAAAATCTGTCTTGATTAGTATTTACGAAGAAAGCACCAACACATTCCATATGCATTCTTCAACCATCTAAAAAAATCGAGGAATCCACAAGGAAAAATTAAGAGACAACTAAGAACCCACCGGTGCCAATGAAAAATCCAATCGCTTAAAAATGCTCAACTACAATAACAAACCAACTCCATCCACATACTTTGCTAGACCGGGAACCAATCAGTCTAAACTCTGAAAACCAAACCTAAAGAGTAATGGTTATCTAATAGACAAACCTGCCCCTAGTCCCTTACGAGAAACACCACTAATCATACATATCGAACACTCCAGAACATCCCGATCGTGAATTTCAACCAGTCATGACCAAAAGACCTTAATTACACACTTGACTTCCTGACAACTCATCACTAACCAACACCTCCCACAAGCATAACCATGGTCAATATAGAATCTTTTGTGGCATCCAAGCTCCCAAATAATCCAAGAGACTTACCACAAACTGCATCACTGGTAACTTAACGCACTCGAAGCCTTCTCATAAAACGAACACATATCCACTAAGAAGAAACCTAATAGTGAACTACTAATATACAACCATGACTTTTCTAACAAGTCATGTTCTACAAAAGTCTGATCAAAAATTTTCTGCTACTGAGCCGTCAACCGATAATAGAAATACCTTCCTAACAACCAAAAAGTATCGCATGCCTTAAATGAAACTCGGATCAAACGGAACGACGAACCTCAATTACACCTTCAACTAGTACTACTTTGAGACCCTGGAATGACTCGCTGATGTTGAGGATGAATGCAATTGTTAGATTAAGGTGTCTAAGCTCATAAATGAATTCGTATAAACTTGAAAATATTAGCAAAGTCCTTTTGGCTTTCCTACATAACCAGAAATAGCTACAAATGATATTATGAGAGAGAGAGAGAGAGAGAAATGGTTTTTAATATATATATATATATATATATATATATATATATATATATATATATATATATAATGTGATTAGTATATTAACTAGGAATATATATTCGATATGTTAATTTGTTATATGATTAATAAATTAACATGACATCAATACTTAAATAATTGATTTATTAATTTATATGATTAATAAACTAATAAGAAATCAATTAGAAATCAGTAATTAATAATTAGAATTCATCTAGAATTAATTTCGGATTAATTAGAATTCATTAAAGGTGCAAGGCGTGAATTGTAATTATTCAATAGTTGGACAAAAAATCAATTCTAGAATCATCCAAGCGGTGAACAAAATTGGAAGTCTTTTAGCGTTTCCAGAAGCCTCCTAGTTACACAAAAGGAAAGGATTTAAATTAGGATTAAATCTATTATTTAATTAATTCAGATTCTGCTTTGCTTGCAAGTTACCTAAACTATAAATATGACCCAAGACCATCAAATTTCATTCATGAGATTCCTAGGAGTATTAGGAACGAAATTTCCTTCTTCTTCCTCTCTCTCCTCTTCATTCTAGGATTTCAAGGATTTTGGGTGTGAGTCATCAGAGGCACGAGATTTCTAGTTTTTACTTTCTAGAGCTTGTTGAAAAAGGATTTTATTGATTATTTACAACAATAATCGAAAGGAGTGTAAACCCTAATCCCTTTCTGAATTTCGAAAATCATAGAGTACTCCTAAGGTTCTTGATGTTCAATTATTTGTTGCAAATCGATAGAGAAAACTTAAATCCAATAGGTTGCCTGTGAGCTTAGGGTTAAGTTTTTTCTGTCACATATTTTTTGTAACCTATAAAAATTATCAGTTGTATTAGAGTCATTGTTTTCAATTGATCTTGCACAATGTTGAATAGATAAAAATTAAGGTTTATAGAAATTAAACCCTAAGGAGGCATTTTTTTGAAAATTGCTAGGGTTCTTGAAACCCTAGCCTCCACCATTAGATTTTTGAAATTTTCTAGGGTTATAGAACCCCTAACCTCCTAAGCCTATTTTTGAAAATTTGGGGAGCCTTAGGGCGTACCTTGTTTCCTTATTTGTTACTTAAAAATCCTTAAAATTTGAACAATTAAAACCTAGTAAACCCTAGCCCTATATTCGAAAATTAGGGGGCTTTGTATTAGAATTAAATTTGAATTGTTTTATTAATTGATTAGTTATAAATAGTTATTTAATCCATAATGATTTAATTAATTTAATTAATTGTTTAATTAAAAATAAAGATAACACTACAAGAAAGCATGGCCTCTACCGACACATGTTATGTGTTGGTAAAAGCCTTATATGTGTTGGAAATAAGTTTTGCCTACACATAAGTTAAGTGTCACTCTGTGTTAGCTCATGCCTATTGAAATAGATCATTACCGACACATAGTTTATGTGTATCTAAAGAGTAATATATATCTACACATGTATGTGTGGCTAAAAGTAATAAGTATGTGTGGGTAGAAGTATTTTGATTTGTTTAAGATGTCAATAACGTGGCCATTGATGTGGCTGTTGACATGGCCGCTCACGTGGTCTGCAAGGATGATGTGGTCAATGATGTGTCTTAAAACTATGTGTGGGTAATAGTATTTTATGTGTAGGTATCAAGTCTGACATGTGTTGGTAAAATATATTTATATGTGGTATTAAAAACGATGTATGTAGGTAATAATATTCAGATATATACAAAATAAATACAAACATTTATATAAATAAAAACATGCACTAAAAATATCATTATAAATTAAAATTTGTCTAACATAATAATTCAAACTACAAGAAAATTACAAGTTATAAAAATTAAAATTATTAAACTACCATATATCAGCTAGTCATATGTAGTTACTTTAAAATGCTAAAAATTCTTGAATGTTCATTTCATATCATCATACCTATTAGCATTTTCATCACATATATCACAAGATTGTCCTAAATGAGTGTGTTTAGATACGACGCTCTGATGTTTCACCGTGAGATCGTCCTGATGACGTGCTTTGAGGATTCATGATGTGCATAGAGGATAAGGCATGATATTTCTCTCGGCCAAAATTCGCTCTATAGATGCACATTTTCCTTTCAATGTTTCCAATTCATCCACAAATTCATCGTTACTAGAACACTTAGAGTTCTTAGAAGAACTCACGGTGTTACCATCGACAACAAGATCAGGTCCCCACTCGAAAAACGTATGAAGCTTCTTCCAAGTAATCCATATTCAACTACAGAAATGAGCAACTAAACTTACATATTTGCAGCCATATCCAAAGATATCCAACCTTTTTCTTCATCCGAATAATGGGTAGGATTAAGGTATAATGTTATTCTCATATTTCTTTTATTTCATGAATGAACTTCTTGGTGAGTTCAAGTTCTAACAGAGAGCTACCCACAAATTCCAAAATACCGCAAATGGTGTAAACATCTATTCAACTATGAACCTACACTACTAGAAAAACAGCCTTTTACGACGCTCATTGCGCGTCGTAAAAGGCTCAGACGACGCGCAAATGTGTGTTAAGAAAGGCCCTGTCATAAAGAGAGACGATGCGGTTTTGCGCATCGTCTATAGACGACGCACATTTACGACGCGCAATTATGACGCGCGTTTACGACACGCAATGCGTATCAAGGAAGGCCCTGTCATAAACGAAGACGACACGCATCCGCGTGTCGTAAACTTATGACACGCGTGTTAATGACACACAATTCGTATCAAGAAAGGTCATGTCATAAATGAAGATGACACACATTTTTGCGTATCAGAATTTTAAATGTTTAAAAAAATATTATTTATAGATTTACTAATTTTCAAATTAAATAATACATTAAAAATCTCATAATACAAAATAAAATACCATAAATAACAAAGATAATTCATTTCACTAATATGTCAAATACAAATAATTATTCCAAAAGTGAGTAAATGTTATAAAAAAATGAACTCATTTATATACAATTGCATCATCTAGCTTACTATCTGCCAACAACTCTCTGTGTGTTTACTTTTGCTTGAGTCTCGTTTCCTCCAAAGCTTCTAGCCATGCCAAAATATGATATCTTGAGTCTCGTTTCAAGAACCAAAATCACCTTCAATCACTACTATTAAGGAACACCTTCTTGTTTCTACTTCTTATCATATCCAGAATCCACAAGAATCGCCCCAGCTAGAGACTCTATCACATCTCCAAGTACCTATTTACAATAATACCCCCGAACAAAAAGTAAAAAAGTAACATAAAGTTATAAAAAGAACACTAACCTTAGGAAAACTTGTCTTGAACTCCCATCCGAAAGTAGTTTTCAAGAACAACTGGTCAAATTCATGAACATCTGCATTTAGCATACTATGAAATAAATACATGTTTTTCAGATTCAGAGCAATCATCCACAACTCCTTGCTTGTTTCTGAAAAAATAACAACAACAATAATCATAAGATTTCTGATGTAAATTATATTTTTTATCCAAAAAGTTTAGTTGGTTTTTTGCAATTTTGGTCTTTATTATGATGTTTGCTAACAACTTTGGTCCTTGAGCTGTTAAATCGAACTCTGAGATATTGATTTTTTTTTCAAAATGACCATTTTGCCCTTTGACTAAAATATATATATATATATATATATATATATATATATATATATATATATATATATATATATATATAAAACAAAATTAGCATACCCACAAGGACCAAATTGGTAACTTTCCACAAATTTTTAAATAACGCTTAATACAATTTATATTGCTTTCTCAATTTTGGTCCAGGGACAAAATGGTCACTTTGAATAAATTAACAGCTTTAACAATCTAAGGACCAAAAACATTACAAAATTTAAAAATAAAAAATGAACGTGCAAAAGAAAATTTTGGGACTAAAACAACAAAAATCAACTAAGCTCAAGGACCAAAAGTATAAACTACTCTAAACTCTTTATAATATTAGACTGAATTAGTGGTCCCTGTGTATATAGCTGACTTATGCAATTTTGGTTCCAAAAAGTTATTTTGCAAGATTGGTCATTTGATGAGATTATTGTAATAATTTTGATTTTTTTGTTAAGTAAAATGACTAATTTAGTCCCAAGTAATAGCTAACTTTGGCAATTTTTCCCCGAAAAATAGTTCTTTTACTTGCAATAGGGACCACATTTGTTGCAAACCCTCAAAAAAGAACCAAAAATGTAAAAGAAGACTTTCAGTGACCATAACTGATAATAAATTAGTGTTACTCAAGGACCAAACATGTAATATACTCAAAAATTAATCATAACAACAAAAAAGTAATAGAACCTTTGTCTTTGTCTGTGTTGTGTCTGCTTTTCTGAAGAGCATTTCTACCTGTAAAAAGTTTTCTAGCAGCAAAAAACATTTCTTCTTCATGTCTCAAGTCAATGCCATGTCTTCAATTTTTAACAAACTACTTTTACCATTTTACCCTTCGCCAAAATCAACAGGCTTTTGCAACTTTGTGATGTTGCGATCAATAAGTACTCTCAACAAAATCAATTGAAATTGCTTTGTTAGAATTATCTGGAAAAAAAAAAACATATTAAAGTGGAATGTTCATTATTTAATACCCATAATAGCTATTTTATGATAAGATCTTAAAAACTTTGTATTTCCAACCTTCTGCTAAGTCTATGTCACAACTTCCATATGATACCAAGGTGCAAGAAATTGAGTCATAGGGTTCAGCTACTGCTGCAACTGTAAGCCGTTCCATCACAAGCACCTTTTCAGAATAACAACACTGATTTAGAACTAAGGGTTTGTCTGGTATAATGGAATGGAATATTACACTCCATTGTCATGTTTGGTTGGCTGTAAAGAATGGAATAAGTCATGTTGTTTGCTATATGTAATTAAAAAACTACATGGAAGTAAAATGATAAATAAAGGAAAATGTTAGCTTTTTTATACGACTGAATAAATCGCATATAAACATATTTCATGTTTGAAATATATATTATATGCATCGAATGGTCACTTTATTTATTATAACGATTTCTTTTCCCACTACACATATGAATTGAAAGAAATTTAAATATGATTTTGTGATTTTGAAACATGATTATGAATCTGTTGATCATTGATTTGATTTTGTTACCTGTGTAATGTCCTTAATTAGTTTTTGTACTTCATAAACATCCTTTGTGATAAGATCCATTCGTTATATAAAAGAAAAATCTTCATCAATGTCTGAATCATTCTGTAGACTCCAATAGACAGTTAAATAAACAAAAAGGATCACACACAGTAAAAGGAATAAATTTTGTAAATGTATGCTTACCATGCCAGGTTAGATTCTAGCGCAAGATATTGAAGCCTGTAATTATATATAATTAACATTTTAGTCATCCAAAACTCAGATTAAAGAAATGGTTTATAGAAAATGGACAGCTTATGTTGAAGTGACAACTAATGGAAGCCTTGATGAAAAAGTCACTGGTTATGAACTAGCATTGGGTGTCCAAATGTATGTGTTGTGATTTGTGACATAACCACCACAAAAAGACCATGTGGTGTTGGTGTTGGTGGTGGTGGTGGTGGAGGTAGGGGAGGTGGGGGTGGTGGGGCGGTGGTGGTGGCAGTGGTGATGAAAAAAGAAATATCACACAGGGTTAGAACTTAGAAAACATCTTTCAAAATCAGAAGCTGTTTTTTTGTCTTTTGGAAAAAGAGGTCAAAAAGACTTTTTTTTATGTATTTTTGCATGGGATTAGAATGATTAAGTCCTACCATCATAGTACTACAGCCATCAGCCACCTTGCACCCAACCATTAAATCAACATGTTCCATCATTTTTTTTAAAGTTACATTATCTACCCTTGAAAACTAAAGAATCGAATACAACACAATGTAATCAACAGAAATTTATGAAAACTTACAGTGTGACTCTCGCCAATCATACTTGATTCATCAGTAGAAAGAGAGTAACCAGAAATGAAAATCCCATCAGCTGGAACTTGGTTTATGAATGAAATGTAAATAAGCATAAAAACGGAAATCACAAGAAATGAGAAACATATTACCTGGTCGCCTATCATAAGATGTATGACATCACCCAAAACAATATCAAATATTTAAATCATCATCCTCCTTCCACCTCTTACAACCTTGCAGTATCATATCTTTATTTATGAACAAAGAAAAATATGATTGTATGAAAAGATCAATACATTGATTAAAAACCCACCTGACACTGTATGTTCTGCTTCTCCTCATTCAAGTTTTGAAATTTAAGTGAACTTTTATACTCATGCATGCCGACGATGAGCTTGGTCTTCAAACAAAACTAGCTAAACAGGGACAAAAGCTATGATAACAACTTTAATTTGACTATAATACCCTTCAATCTGATGATAAATACCCTTCAATCTTGATATCAATGCAAACAAAACCAACTAAAAAGGGACAAAAGCTATGATAACAACTTTATTATGATAACTTTAATTTGACTATAATACCCTTCAGCTATAGTTTACCAACTCCGTTTTTAACAGGACTTGCACATATAAATCAATCTTCATCACATGCAACTCCACCATGGCATTGCTCAAAATTAACGAGAATTTAAAAATATATATATATATAATCATTAGATAGTACAAACAGTTTGATCATGTAAAAGCAAATTGTTTGAAATCAAAGTTCAAAGTAGGTCTCCTTTCAAAAAGCTTCTCCATTGTTTGAAACTGTTTCTCAAATATGAGGTTGTTGTCATCCCTGTATGTTCCATCACTTCTCCAAACAAGAAAAAACCATATTTCATCCCTCTAACATCTCTAAAACTGATAATTATGGTGTTCATAATAGAAAAGAACACTAGAAGGTGAATCAATGGTGAAAAGCGGAGAATGTAGATGACGGTTTAACAGAGATATCCAAAATCGATTTTAGAATTTCATACCAATCGATTTCAAAAACGATTTCATGAATCGATCCAAAGCAATTCCGCTAACTGATTTCCACAAACCTACCAAATTGATTTCATGAAATTGATTGGAGCATCGGATAAACAGAAAGAGGTCCGGTGTTGGTGGAAGGAGATAAGATGTGCGATAGATAGATTGAACAGGATGGAGAATATGCATCTAGTTGAAGGGAAAAGTGAGTAAATATTTCCAGTCAGCGACTTTGCAAGTATGATTCTGTCAGACACTCATGGACCGAGTAAACAGACATGGCTAATCCCACCGCTATTCCACCAATGTAGAAGTAGGCAGCAACGGCGACCACCGGAGAGGAAGGGAGGAGAAAGAATACCGATAAGAAAAGGAAGAGGAAGAAAAGAAAAATTGTACGTACCGTAGGTTTCTTGAGAGCAAAAGTGGTCTGAGGGTTGCGTTTTGCCCTGATTGGCTCCCAATTACCATAAAGGGTTTGGGTTATGCTATTTATTTGAATCCCCTGGTTTAAGAATGTTCTATTTTACACACCATAAACTCTCTCTGTAGCTCCACCATCGTTGGTGTAAATGTGAAAGAACCCACGAAACCATCCTCTATTGTAGCATATTTTTTCGGTACTTATTTAATTGTGTGTCGATGAGGGTAGCAACATAATGAACGAACCTGCAAGAAAACACAATTTGGGTGAGAATCAAGAAAGCACCATATATCATTCTCAAAGTTCTTTTTCCGGCTGTTATTAATTTGAGAGAAGAAGCAGGAGATAGACAATCCATGTTGAATAACTTACCTGAAGTGGATTTCAAGACTCTTTCCATGCAAAGTTTTGAGATTACGTCTGACTTTTTCTACTAATTAATCGAATTGATCCCTAGGTTTTTGTTCCGCCTGAAGGTGAAGACTTTTGATACGAAATCAGAACCTACCTCCACCTCTGTATTGGTTGAATGTTGGAAGAAACTGAAAACCGATTCATGATCGACTGTGAGAACGTGGGTGAAGGCGAAGGCCCTAGGGCTTCTTGTTGCTAATTCAAAGATCAACATCGATGGTAGAAGGTGGAGGCATTAGTAGAGGGAACAATCTAAAAAGAGAGGAGATCGAACCATTTAGTGTGAGGTTCGATTTGGAAGAAATCTCAAACCCTTAACCTTAAACATGATGTGAAGCGATTGATCCATTATTTTCTTCGCCTACGTCAATTCCTTGGGCTCACATAATCGGACGATGGTGGTAAATGAAGCATTCTTCGAGAAGGAAGGTGCATCGCTACAGTTTGAGGCTAGAAGAGGCAATAAGGATTGGAGGTCGTGGATGTGGATGAGGGGTGGAGACGAGGGAGAAGAAGGTGGGGGTTTAAAAATTTTGGGGATTTCATTTTCCCTCCGAGACGCGCGTTTCTTAAAAAAATATAAAACGACATTCACAGACGACGCACAAGTGCCTTCCGTTTTTTTAATATTTTTACATGAGGCACTAATTTAAGGGCACTCAGTAATGCGCGACCTAAATCCTTAAAATTTTTGAAGAGATGACACTTTTTTAATGTCGCTCTCTAATGCGTAACATAAATCAAATAGCGTCGTGTTTTACGCGTCGTAAAAGGGTCTTTTTCTTGTAGTGCTAATCAATAACAATTAATGTCATTTACACATGCAAAGCTACAAAAACTGAGAAACACCATGATCCTTCGATTATGTACAAAAAGTCATATACCACTAACATATGGTAAAATATATACTTTAATTCTACTAAAATATATACTTTAATTCACAAGGAAACACATATCTTTGCAAAGACTGTTCAAAGCAATAGAAATCTAAATGGGCTAATGACTCTAAGTTTGCAAGTAAAACCAACAAAGTATTCATGTTTAAGGTTCAAATCATTCTATTTAAAGAAAAAGATAAATGTAAACAGTCGATAATAATTATGTAAATCGTAGAAGGTGAAAACATGAACAACGGATTGTGAAGACCGGAGAACAATTGAGTATTCGTACCTTGATTCTTAAATCTCGTTTTTCCCTGTGATCCCTGGACGAGCCTCCACTGTGTGTTAGGGTTTTGTGAAGTTTCTTGGGATGATAAATATGAATCAGCAAAATCATTATTTTCGGAAAGGACTCTGATTTCAAATCGAATCGTAAAAATAGAAGGGGATTACCCCCAATTACTACACAATGATGATCTCCAATCTGTTTCTTTTAATTTTTATGTTAATTTTCTTTTAAATGTTGTTTCAATTCTTTGTGGATGATTGATTTGCAACATCAATTTTTTTAATTTAAAAATTTAATGAAATATTTATTAACTAATAGTATCGTATATGTTGTCGGTTGCTAAAATTTTAAAAATTAACCCACATATACATTTGAATTATACATATGAGAAATTAAATATCCTCTTATTTTTTGTTCCTACAAATCTTCATATCCAATTAAATAGTGACATATGTAATATTTAATGTTCATTTAATGATATTTTAATATACTAATATGACACATATTATTATTTAATTAGGTAGGAGGATTTGTAGTAACAAAATTAAGAGGATATTTAATTTCTCTCTCTCTCTCTCTCTATATATATATATATATATATAACTATTCTAATAAAAGAATAGGTTGATTCTCCTTTTGTCATGTGTCACATTATTAAACTTCTTAATTAATATCATGTCATATGACAACCTATTAATTCTCCATTTAAAAATTCAAATTTTAAAGTTTTCACTTTAAGTACATTAAATTAAATAACATTAGAATAAAAATAAAATAAAATTAATACAGATTATAAACTCACGTACTTATTTAAATTAACGCTTATAATTTTATATAACTAAAAAAATATTTCTTAATTAATAATTTATTTAAAATAATTTATTAATGATTTTAAGTTTTTATTACGAAAGTTTAATTAATTTTATAACCGTGGTTTCCACGGGTTATAAACTAATATATATATATATATATATATATATATATATATATATATATATATATATATATATATATATATATATATATATATATACACTCACTAATAAAAGAGGATCTCTTTGACACGTGGCACTTCCAACTTTAATATTTCTACAAAGTTAATTGACTATTTTGCCCTCATTTATTTAAATTCGGTATACATATTAATTTCCACCAATTTTCAGCAATTGTAATCTTTAAATCTGTTAAGTTTGAATCAATCCCAAAAAATAAGCAATCAAAATTATGTATTTAATTTAAATTACATAATAATAGTGCAATCCCTTATGTTTAGAAATTATATTTGAAAATTTGCATATCCTAAATTGGCAATTATTTAAGATTTCTTTGAGTCAATGTAATTAATGATAAATCAGCAAGTAATCTTCTTTAAAATTGAAATTGATTACTCGTGGTTCCCACGAATTGTAACCTTGTGTGTGTATGTCTATATATATATATATATATATATATATATATATATATATATATATATATATATATATATATATATATATATATATATATATTAATGTTAATGTGTTTGTAAAACAAAATAAGTCACCGACATATTAATTTAATTTATAAATATGTTTAGGTATATTACGTACACATAAAGAATTATTTTGACATGTGTATAGAATTTCACAATAAGTCAAACATAAATTTTGGAGGGAAAATCCTCCCCAACCACCCCCCTCCCCTCCTCTCCCCACCTACCCATAAAATGTCTTTATAAAATATGTGTAGGTATTTAGTAACACATAACATGTGTAGATAATTTATGTGTGGGTAAAGACCTTAATTTCTTGTATAACTAGTTAATATTAATTAATGAAAAAGATTAAATTAACTAATTAATATTTAAACATCATATTTTAAAAAGTTTTAAAATATAACTTATATATATATATATATATATATATATATATATATATATATATATATATATTATTAAAAGTTAATTATCGTATGTATAAGACAAGTCAGTTAAATCGCTAGTACGCCTCATTCACGAAACCATACTATAATGGACGTATAAGGAAGCAACCTATAAAATGACCGTCATTGGGTGTCTATTATCACCCACCACTCCCTTGCATGGTGAAGGGTCGTTAGTCGAACGGACTTGATAGGACATAATCTCATTAAAAGTATAATGATATAAAAGTACTAGAACCTTCTTTTAATATCTAATCCTAGTTACTTTAAGAAAAAAATATGAAAAGTACGTTAATCTATGAAAACGCAGATCATTCTTTATATGTCGTTAGTGGAGTGTGTGTGGTTAACTGACACGTTAATAGGGACTACAAAGAGATATGATAGGCATCTTAAAAATTATCATTGTTAATGGAGCATATGTGGTTAACCGGCGCATCAATGTGGGATGATAAATGACATCGAGGTTGTCAATAGGGTTTGCATGGTTATTCACATCTCGTTTGTGATCATCGGCAACCCAGTCACAAAAAGTTACAGCATAATCAAAGATTAAACATGTCATTGATAAGATTCAATGGATCTCAAAAGATCTAGGAGTTTCATAAGATTGGAATTGGTAAAATCCATACCTACCTAAAATATATTCGAGTTTGATTACGGAAACCTTGTTCAACGTTCGAATCAAGAATATGAATCCTAGCCTTAATTTAAATTTTGGGTTAATAATTAAGGATTAAAATCATTGAAAATACCGGCTATAATCAAAAAGTGGGGGCTAATGTCAAAATTTAGACATGAAAAATGACATTTTCGGATATAGACACGCATTCTGCGGAGGCCCCTCTGCATACCTCCGCGAAACCATGAAATGTCTACGGAATGTAGAATCATGTACTTTTTTTATTAAATAAATATTATTCAGAATAGAAACATCCGCGAAGACATTAATCCCTCTGCGGAGGGATTGGTTTGTGTGACAATCCGAAAATTTCTAACTTGCATTCTTCATTTCTTATTAATAATAGACTCGTTTTTCTATCTTGTAGTACCATTTAGGGTCTATTGGAGCGTTCTAAACATGTTATAATCAAGGTTGGAGTGCGGAAATGGGTTAAATCAAAGTGTAGGAATCAAAAAGAGGCCAAACACTCCAACACATGGAGTGTGCGGCCACACACATGTGTTTGCGGCCTCACACCCTTCCCAACCGCACACTCCACCTATATATACCACACTTAGTCATTTTTGAACACTTCCATCACTTCTTCAAGCATAGAACACGAAATCCTCTCAAGTATCATCCATTCTCCTTGAAGATCTTCATAAAAGGTACCAAGAACACCTTCTTGCTGCACACATGGCAGCACACACCATCTGGTAGCACACATGGCCGCACACAGGGCCGCACACAAGTGCTGGCAGCACACTAGGCCGCACACCTGGCCGCACACATACATATAGTGTGTATTTTGGCCATACACTTCTTTGTAAAGCCTTATACCCCCTCATACAGTCATATATGGTTGTAACACTTCAATATAAGTGTTTACTAGTCCCTAAGGTGGTCCCAATTCATTTATTAGTTGTTCATAACACTAATTATACTCATATGTGTGCAAATATATGCTAAATAGGATTCGCGTGTGTACTCAAGTCACCACTTGACACTTAGCAATTCATCCAACATTGTCATCAGAACCACTCACTACAGGTGAGTTTGTACCCCTTAATCAATGTTTTAAATTGTTTTTAAATGTTTTATGGGGGGATACAAGTAGAATTATGCTAATTATTATATCAATCACATGTGATTAATAAGCAGCATTCAAATGATTGGCTACTCATTAGCCGTTTTACTAAACAGTTTCCTTCAAATGTCTTTCATAAACACTTTATGTGTTTAAAACTCCTTAATTCACTGTACATTATACTCTGTATATTACTTTTCAAACTTATTTTCAATTGTGTTTCAAACAAATGTTTCTTTATATTAAACCGTTTTATCAAACCCATGCCTTCGAAACCGTTTTATAGATCGACATCAAGTCGGTCTTTTCTTAGAAAATATTTATGTTCAAAGGTTTTACAAATCTTATTTTATGCTTTTATATTATAAATTGCATGCCTCTATATGTATAGTTATATAAGAAATGTTTAAAAGACTTAGGAAGGCTATCCACCCTATTTTCTTTTCGCGCTTGAGATGTGGTCTCGTGGGATATCGGGTACTCGTCCGAAGGTCGTTTAAATATTAGTTATATATCATGTGTACATATATAGTCATAAAAGGTCCTTCCAGTTCAGCCTATGCCATTGAGTAGCAAGGGTATACATCCATGTCCATACGTACCAGTTAGATTACTAGTAAAGTACCATATGGGTAGTTTAGGAAGATACTAGAACTATTACTAGAACACAATATCATACTATGAGTCAGTTCATTCATGAGTCAACACTTACAACTAGGAGAACATATACAACTATACTAGAGAAGAACGTATACAACTATACTAGAGAAGAGCATATACAACTATACTAGAGAAGAACATATTCAACTATACTAGGAAGAAAATATACAAAGATACTAGAACGAGTACATTGCTATACTTGCTAGGTAGAGAGCACGTACATTACAGCTAGAACAGCTCATTACATTACATATACATGAATACGTTAATAATTGTGATCCACTTTATCGGAGCATGCCTTAAATGTCATGGCCCGAGTTGTTGCCAGAATTCTCTTGGAGGGAGAGCGTGAGTTTTCATATAGATCTATACTGGATTGACTATCCTACACCTTGCAGCTAGCTACAGCCGGACCTGCAGGTCTGCGGGTGCCAAACATCATACCTTTTTACGACCTACATTTGTCGTTGTTACTCAGTCGATAGTATGCTACAATTAATCACATGATGCCTTAATATAAATCCGGTTTAAGGTAGTTAGTAGAGCAGTAGTTCCAATAATACAACACTACAGTACTACATTTATTTTTCCCTTTTTTTATATTTAGTGATCATTTCACTTAAACATTTAATGTAAAAACTATTTTTTTATAATGATAGTTACACTTGGGAAAATTACACACTTTTACAAGAAACGAACATTTAGAACAGTTAAGTCTTGGTAGAAGACTACATTGAGAACAGTTAGGTCTTGGTAGAAGACACGCTTTATATAATAGTAGGAATCATAGGGATTTCTAGGGTTTTTCAAACGTTTACAGTTGTCTTACAAACATTTTTTACATTTAGAATTCATATACATTTTCCATACTTACCGTTCATAAAGTTACAAATTCTTACATACAAATTAAGACACTAAAATACTTATGATCTCACCAACTTCAAAGCTGATACTCGCTTTCAAAATTACTTGTATCCTCAGGTCATCATAGACAGGTACCGATGCAAAGAGAAAGGAAGATGGAGCTTGTTCAAGACTCATCTTTCATTTTGATTTATGCTTTAGTGTTTATCAAAATTTGATAGAACACACTTGTATAATAATTCTATTATTAATGCAATGGATGATGTTGTTGCTTGTTTACTACTTTACATTGTTGTGATACTGTACATGACGTCCTCCACCCCAGAACGTTTCCGCCGTTCTTGGTTTTGGGGTGTGACAGTTTGGCTGTTCATTAAAGCCTCCATAGAGGAGGTGATGAGGGGCTCCGCGGAGGACTTAAAATCTCTGTGGAATGGCTGGTTGCAAGGTTATTAGCGACGGTTTTTTGTGATATAAACAGTTTTTTTTTCTTAGATCCATTTGCAATATTAGATCAGTTTTAGTGTTAGAAATTTGTTTTGAAAGAAAATATGAGTTTTGTTATTTTATGTACGGGGGCTTTTTGGTAAATGAGTAATGGGATTAACATCTACGTTAGACTAAAGTTTAACAACTTAGGTTTACTGTTTTCGCCAAATTTTGACCATTGAATATTGTTTGATTTGGTCAAAAGTAAGGCTAATGCATTCAATAGTAATATATCATTGTCATTTCAACACCCGGTCCATGGGTATGTTATGAATATTGTAGACGAAACAAATGTTCATCAACTCAGAAATGTAATTTCTGAAATAGAAGAGATTATGTACTTGCATTTGGAGGTGTTTGAGGGATAGGTCGAACAGAAAGAAGCGTTTGATAATATTGTACCATACAATGTTGAAAACATTATATCTGATAATGTTGAAGAGTGTCCAAAAGAAGAAACTATAGTAGTGAATACAATGGAAAAAGAAAATTTATATGAGTTTGGAAGATTGTGTGACAAAACTTTGTCAGACGATGAAGAGTCAAATGAAGGCTGCTCAGAATATGAGTTCACACATGGGAAAAAGATTCAGACTTCTTTTATGGTATACCTCCCATACCGATTCTCTTAACCCTATTTTTAAACCTGGACCATTTCATAGTTTAGGTCCAAATAATGATATGTTTGTTCATCAAACATATGATAACAAACAATAATTAATATTTTCTTTGAGACTTAAAGAAACCAGAGAAAAGTTTCAGTTTAAGACCAACCATTCTAACAAAAACCGTTATGAGGTATATTGTAAAATTGAGAATTGTACTTGCCGTTTATATGCAAAACGCATTGATCCACCTGATGAATTTGAAATCAGGACTTTCAACAACGTGCACACATGTTCGTCATTACAGATACACCCAAATCATAAGCATGCAAATAAAAAGGTCATGGGTACTATATTGAAACAGATTATAGGGAAAACTCGTTCCAAGGTTTGGAGGTCTATTAAAATATCAAGGGATTTGAATGTTTTGCTAGAAATCAATGTAAGTTACAAACAAGTTTGGCGTGCAAAACAATATACTATGGAAATGTTGTTAGGATCCTCTGAAGAATGTTTTTCCAAACTTCCTATTTATTTTCACAATTTGAAGAGGCATAATCCCTGTACAGTGGCCTATATACAAACAGATTCTGAAGATTGTTTTGAGTGTTGTTTTTATGTCATTAGGAGCATGGTAAATTAAAAAAACTTGTTATTATTTAATATATAATTATTTGTAAAAAATGTAGAGTGTTTACGTTTTCTATTTAAATATATTGCAGATACGAGCGTTCAAACATTTTTGTCGTAAAGTCATAATTATGGATGGTGCCCATTTGAAGGGTGATTTCAAGGGAACCATATTGCATGCAATAGCTATGGATAGGAACAACCAGATAGTGCCCCTTGCGCACGGAATATGAAAAAAAGAGAGTAGTCTTACATGGACATGGTTTCTTGAAAAGTTGTATGTATGTGTTGGTGATTGTCAAGATTTGACATTTGTAACTGATAGGGTCAATGCAATTCGGGTTAGTAATGAAAATGTTTTCCCACACGCTCATCATGGCGTGTGTACTTTTCATCTACTAGGAAACATAGTACACAGGTTTAGGAAAAATGATAAAACAAATGTGTTGTTTTGGAGGCTTGTGAGAGCTTACAAAAGAAATGTATTTGAAGATTTTTTGTATAGATTTAGTTCCACTAGGTCGCAAGTAGCGGCGTATCTAAGGAAATTCCTCATGCTAAATAGATTAGAGCATATTCCCCGTCGAAACGTTTCGATTACATGACCTCGAACAGTGAAGAGTCCATGAATGCTTTATCGTAGATGCAAGGAATATGCCTATTATAATACCCCTTCTTGAGTTCTTCTGTCGTCTTTCAAAGGGATGGTGTAACAAGTGTCGCATCGATGGAGTTATGACTTTAATTATGTCGAATAATAAGTTAATTATATATATATATATATATATATATATATATATATATATATATATATATATATATATATATATTATTTACAGGGAAACGTTCAATAGTGCTAACAGAGTGGGCTGAAAAAGAAGTTAGGAAAAATGAAGAGCGTATGACAGGATGGTTCGTTTCTAGTGTTTTAGATGCAATATATCAAGTGCATGATTTCAAACATGGTGGCATAGTTGATCTGAGACAAGACAGTTGTGCATGAAAATATTGGGAAGGAATTGGGTTGCCTTGTGGTCATGTCATAATGGTCTTAAAACACTTGAAAAAAACTAACTTTGGACATCTGGCTATAGATGCTTACAAAATGGAAACGTACCGAAGTACGTATGAGGACGTAGTTTACTCCCTTCTAGAACTGTGTGATTGGGAGATTCCTGCTGAGATGATGGTTGTTAAACCCCCGATAAGGGATACCTGTTAACCTGGTAGACCGAAAAACAAAATTGTATTCCGTCACAAGGTGAGGAACCTATAGTAAGAAGATGTAGTAGATGTGATAGTACAACACATAATGCAACAACTTGTCCTGCATTGGTCCCAATGAAGCAAAAGAAGGCTACCAAAAGTAGCGTGACATCAGGTAGTAACACAAAAGGGAAAGGGAAAGGGACACAAGGGACTCACGAGACGCAAAAGACGCACAGGACACAAGAGACTCACAGGACGCAAGGGACGTAAAGAGAAGACTATTGTTCAACGTTTTATTTGAATGATTGGTGTTGTATTTATAATTAACCATGTTATGTTTTGGAATACGTTGATTGTGTACTTTGAAATGGTGTGGTTACTTTAAGGATTATGGGTAATATTATGATTATATTAGTTCATCATTACTAGTAGAGTAATAACTAAAACTCGAAGATAATAAATACAACAAACCAAATACACATAATAAACATACAACAACATTAATTAACTTAAGGGAATTGCAATGGATACATTTATTTCTCCATTGTTATATAACTATCCCTAATTCTTATTTTATCTTCAAAACGGTCTTTTTTCCGCCCAAGATCTATCATTTTTGCATACTTCTCAGCAAGCCATTTTTAGTTAGTTTGATAGTCTTCTTAGTCTTTTTTTTATCCATTTCTCATGATCTTTGATTTTTTTTTTATTAATCTGCATCCTATCCTCAACCTCTTTGCACTCTGCCGCAATGAGGTCACGACGTTCAATGAGATCCCGAGATGACTCTTTATCTTTTTTTTGTTCTTCAGCCCATTGTAATTGTTGCAAAGTATCATCAGACATAGACGACTCTCTCATGTTTGGTGATGGGGCAAGAAAAGGGTCGATTGGATCACACTAGAAACAAACAAGGTCGTTGCACGAGCAAATATACAAATTTGAAGATGAACTCATATTAAATTTCAAGAGAATTTGTAACTCTTTACCAAAAATTCAACGATCATCGATGACTATATATAGACCCTTCAACTCCGCAGAGAGCTGTTTTCAGTCCGCAGAGCTGTTTGACAAGATGTTGTCATCCATACATTATAATTATTGGAATACAATTATTTATTAAAAGGTAAACATGATTTATTAAAAACTAAAGAACACCAACGGACCAAAAGTAAGGTTAACATACAACTGAATACAAACTAATATTCGTTGTGATCCATACATTATAGTTTAAGTGAATTGTCGTGGAGGTAAGACGACAACACTTTCAACTTGTATTTCCCAATGCCTAAGGGTTGGAATAGGATTGACCGTCTCAGTTTGAAAACCATTTCGATACACCGTGGTATTTAACTTTAAATTTACCATTTGCTGGATTTCTACAATTTCAAACCTTTGTAGTGAAGCTATAGAATGCTCACAAGGTATACCGCATTTTTGCCATTTCCCACAAGTACAAATACCAACGTCTAATTGCACGGATTCAGTTGTTAAATGCTTACTCACTTCATATTTTTCGCCAACAGTATGCCTAACCCTATAACCATCAGAGTTGATAAGTCTTTTATGAAGCACCTTTAGTGCATAAGGGGTTAGAAGACCATGAAAATCCCCTGTGAAATGAACATAATGATAAAACAAAATTTATGATGTCATAATGTATAATAACATATCATTTGACCATTTGAGTGATGTCATAATTTATAATTAACTCCAAATACAGCACATTGAGTATACACTCCTTGCATCGAGTCATGAACCATTTCAATAATTCTTGTTATTGGTAACTCATGCATGTTTGTTCTTATTCAATTGACAAAATCGGTAATGCCAATAAATTTAACAATGAAACGCACTTTTGGGGAAAAAGCCTGTACCCATTTTGCAATGGGAATATTGTCAAGCTAGTCAAGATCATTCCCATTCACCTTATTTTTTAAGTTGTTCATACATGCATAAAAATCATACATATTATACGCTTTAGAAGTCTTCAAGAACAACTGCTCTACAACTGTATTACCTCCGGTGGAAGCGCGTATCTTCTCAGCTATATTTTTACAACAATAGCCATGATATGAATCCGGGTATACTCTTTGAACTGCATTTTCTATGGAATCAGACATATTGCTTATGAAACCAACTTCTGTATTATCACCTAAACATTCTTTAAGCCTCCTCATGAACCATAACCATAAATCGCCACAGTTTATGGTTCCCAAAGCAAACACTATGAGAAGGGGTTCATGATTTCCATCTAAAGTAACTGCAATGTACATGGATGTTACATACGTCCCTATTAGAGGTACATGACAACCAAATATAATTAGTATCATAGACATGAGAAAGGTGCTAACATGCAAGTAAAGATAAGAATATTAGCCATATAACAACTTCAGATAACAAAATAGTTACTATAAGGGATTACATACCACGCATCCCAATGCCACAAAACAAATTTGGAAACGATTATACTGGTCTTTCTTAATACACGTGAAGGTGTTAAGATTGATTCTTTGCAGATTATGGAAAAAAATTGGTAGGTTGAAGAAATGTTTTCTTAATACCTAATTGAATAAACTCATTTTCAAAACTTTTGACACCTTGTAAAAATGAAAATGCTTGTACAATTTAAAAGGAATCACTATACATAATTCCGCATAACTGAGATGACAGTCCGCATAACTGACCTCTTAGTCCGCATAACTGACATGTCAGTCCACGTAACTGACCTGTATGTTCGTGCAACTGAGTTGACAGTCCGCATAACTGACCTGTCAGTCCGCGTAACTGACATGTCAGTCCGCGTAACTGACATGTCAGTCCCCGTAACTGACATGTAAGTCCACGTAACTGACTTCACATTCCGCATAATTGAGTTGACAGTCTGTATAACTGACTTGTCAGTCTACGTAAACGACATGTTATTCCCCATAACTGACTTCACAATCCTAATAACTGACCTATCAATCCGCATAACTGACATGTCAGTCCGCATAACTGACTTCACAATCCTCATAACTGAGTTGACAATCCTCATAACTGACCTGTCAGTCCGCATAACTTACTTGTTAGTCTGTGTAACCTATCTTTTTATATATAGTAAAGCTTGTATCTATATGAAATTCACGTCTTTAATTCACAAAAGGGATCATTTCACAAAATGGCGTCCAATGTACCAAATTCTTCGAATGCCGCAAATCCGTCAAATGCATCAGCTCCAACAAATGGTACATCTCTATAGACGACCTAACACGATGTTGGATTACCTTTTACGAGGGTCTACCAGTAATGGCCCCCCTTAATTGCCTTGTTGGTGATGATTGGTCCCTCCTAATTGCTTTGTTCAACTATGAAGTGGGACAAGGACAAGAACGGCTAAAACCCGATATTGTTAGTAAATGGATGGATTTAAAGAATAAAGTCACATGGTTCAATCAATGCTACAATTATGAGAAAATGTGATGCTCTCATGCAAACAATGAAGAGCTTCTTGAAGATGTGAACGGATATTACATGTGCGAGTTTGATGGAACTGATTTCGAGTATACGGACATTTGGAATTTGGTTAAAAATAAACCCTATGTAGACGACTCTTTTATTTGTAATGTTTTATGTAATGTTTGTTAGTCGTACATGTTATTTGTAATGTTTATTTTGTTTGTATTTATCGTATCATAATAGTTGTTGGTGCATTATGTTTTAAAAAATAAAGGATAAATAACATAATAAACATGCAAATAACACTCAACCATATTACATAAAAATAAAGCAATACAAGTATAATACAAAACTTAGTACTAGTTAAAAATACAGGAGATTTTTCAAAATATTCCAAGGGGCTTCATAGTCGAAACTCTCTCCGTTGCTAATGGATTTGTATTCTTCTTTGACGCCTCCATGATGTCTTCCTTGGTATCATTCATACGTGCGTCTTCAATCTTCTTATATAGATCGTTGAATAACACAACTTCTGTATTCAATTCGTACCATTTTGCTGCTATATAAAGCGTGCTGCGATGGTTTTCTATGATGGTTTCAGCGTCAGTGTTGAAGGTATTGGTTAAAAGGAGCAAAAACATTCTATCATTACACTGCTATTCTCGTAGACATTAATATATGCACGAGTTAGAAGCAAATACTCCGTAGCGGTCCATTGTTATGAACCCATTGTAAAAGATACAAAGTAGATGAAGTGAAATAGATTAGATGAAGTGATAAGCATTTTTGAGTCGTTTTATATACACACTACAGTCCGCAGAAGTGACTTGGCAGTCCATGAAACAAATTTAATAACAAAAATAAATAAAAATATAACACATATTTGTATTAAACAAAATTACTAAAAACAAGTATTTCATATTAATAGATACAAAGTTCCTAAAATCAAGTTATATTGTATCCCAAATAATAATTTCCATCCTATTTCTATAGAGAAATCTCGTATCTCTACGTGGCTTATAAATCTTCACCGATACCCCGAAACAATCATTTCCATAAACATACATACGAATACTCCACAAACCCCTCTATCAAGAATATATTCTTGTTATGGTGTGTCTACAATATCAATAAACTCCACAATTACGTTGCCTTTGTGTCCATCGGGAAAATCGTTCAAGTACTCAATGGTATCTAGCTCTGAGATAATACTATCTCCAAAACTTGTGAATTCTCCACTAGTGAAGTACTTTGAGAAGAAATTCATATATCATGTTGAATCATAAATGTCTATTTTCTAGGTATCTAAATGTAGCACTACCAAAAACCAATGGACACCAATAGCATTTATGGGGAATAGAACCTGCAAACAAAAAAAATTTAAATAGTCATAAATTTAGTAATATTATATATATATATATATATATATATATATATATATATATATATATATATATATATATATATAATTATTAAACTGAACTAACCATATCCACATCCTTCCATTTAGGATGGCCTCCAACACCATTTGCTACATTCCTAAAAAGAAATGATTTTTCGGGTTGCAAATTGAGTTCTTGAGGGTATATCATTCACCGTGCGTTCGTCTGTTATCTTTCCATCAGCAAAGCACTCCATATCGCAATATGATGTACATTTTAAGATAAAAATATTACAATTATTTATATAAAGTATCGTCTAAAAAGTAGTTAAAATTTAAATTTAACGAATGTTACCAAAGAAATTAACCACTCAGAGTCAGTAACTGCAAGTAACCTAGACCAAAACTCCACATCCAATGGGAGTATATCCCGCCTATGTGTGGTGTTGAGTTTGGAAGAGATCATATTCCATTCTTTCCAAAAACTCAATGTACTAGCAGCATGAACACTGTCCAACATGAGATGATTTGAAACATCATTACTCACTTCATTCATAATGTCTTCATTCGCTTTTTCAGGACTCTCCACTACTTTTTATTTCCTTGCTTCTGTGATGTTCTTCAATTTTGGTGTGGATTGCATCTAAAAAATTAACATTTTAAATAATTATCAATAACATAATATTCTATAAATATACTAAATTTAAAATATGATTTTTGTACTACAGTGAATGGAGTCCGTTGATACCATGCAACACCCCTCTTTCGTTGTGGCCTAACAATAGG